>NW_022631139.1:205536-341051 GCF_010015895.1 Lontra canadensis
AAGAAGAAGAAGAAGAAGAAGAAGAAGAAGAAGAAGAAGAAGAAGAAGAAGAAGAAGAAGAAACTGAAAATTCAAAGCACAAGCACTATCTGAGACTGAAGAAATGACAAGAATGTGATCCTAGAGTGTACTAAATGGCTTAAAAGTCCAAGAGCCAAGTTTAATGGTGCAGGCAAGTCATCCCTTTAATGTTCATACTTTTCTTTACAGTTGCTGTGTTATGAGACTGTACTTCAGTGAGGCCAGGTGTAAAAAGCTTGTGAAATTAAAGCAATTCATCAAAATATGGAAAAGAGCCACTAAAAAAGTGTAATTACCTAAATACTTGAAGTAATATCATCTTTGCTACATCGTATTGTTCAAGGAGATGAAAATGGCCTTAAGTAAGTTCTACAAAATCTGTGACAAAGAGAAAATTCAGGCTATAATGCAGTTTATTGTAATCAATTGAACTCATCAAAATTAAATTAAATAAACCAATAAAAGAAGAATTTTTGCCATGTCACTTAGCAGAACTGAAATCTAAAAGAAGATAATTGGACATTTCTGCCAAATATATAGCCAAAGTATTATTTTTTTAATTAAAATAGACATGTTTTTGTGATGAAGAGGTTTTGCATTTATCTTTCTACATCTATAGTCTTGGAAGTGGAACAGGAGTGGTTTACTTGCCATCATGAAAGAGAAAGACATTAGCATATTAGCATTCCTTGTTCCCTGTCCACCCCCCCCCCACACCTGCTGGTTTCATGAGCATCCAATGAGATTATTTTTCCCCAAAGGATTAATTTTAAATTATTTTATGACATATGGCTCTTATTTTAAGAATTATAGTGTGTATTACATATTATAATTTATCATAAATGTAAGTTCAATTTCATTTTTAAATGTACAACATATTCTCTATAAGTAATTCCACATGCAAATTCCTGTTTCCTCTGAGTAGTTTTCGTGATCAAGCTTGAAGTGCTTGTTTTTTGTGTTTTTTTTTCTCCCCATTTTTCTCCATTAAAAACCAATGGTAATAAAGAGGAGGAGGAAGAGGGTGGAAGAGTAGAGTCTCCACATTTGACCTGGTCCCTTGAATTCAGCTAGTTTTCTATCAAATCATTCTGAACACCCATGAATTCAAACTGAGTTCTAAAAAAAAAAAAAAAAAAAAAAAAAAAAAAATTGTTACAATTCTACAAATAGAAAATTAAGGGGTGCCTGGGTGGCTCAGTCATTAAGTAAGCATCTGTCTTTGGCTCAGGTCATAATCCCAGTGTTCTGGGATCAAGCCCCATATCAGACTCCCTGTTCAGTGGGAAACCTGTTTCTCCCTCTCCCACTTCCCCTGCTTGTGTTCCATCTTCTGCTGTGTCTCTCTGTGTCAAATAAATAAATAAAATCTTAAAAAAAGAAAAGAAAATCGACAATCTTTTTTGGAAGAAAAAAAGCCGTCATGGAATAAAAACCACATAGAGCAACCTGAAGCAGCTTACACTGAGCCTGGCCCCATGGCAAAGCATAGTATAACTCCATTCAGGCATAGACACCTGAAAATCAGTGCAACAGACATCTCCACCAGAACACCAGCAGAATGTCAAGGGAATACCAAGTTTATGGATCATTCAGAACTGAAAAACTCATGCTAGGGGAAAAATAGGTTACAGAATTTGAGTGTTTTTTATTTTTTTTATTTTTTCTCCTCATGGGTCTTTAGTCTTTCAGTTTAAAATTTTATATATTTTTTTTCCTTTTCAACAAGTTTCTTATTTTATCAATTCTTGGTTCTTTAAGTCTTTTTAAAAAAAATCACTTTTACGTTTACATTATGTAGCTATATTCATTTTTGGCATCCTTACAAATTTTCAATTTTATTTTTGTATAGATACATGGTTTTCATTCTTTGCAACTTTGGGATTTAGTGTCTTCTAACAAACAGACCAAAATACATCCAAGACCAACTAAATCACCCTGTCTTGTCCACCTGTGAGCTTATATTCTCCTCCCTGTCTTTTTTCTTTTCTTTTTTTGGTTTCTGACCTTTTTTGGATTTGTCTAGTATGTATTTTGCTGGGGTTATGGTTGATATTTTTGATTTTGCTCTCTCATTCGTCTTTTCTTCTCTGAAAAAAATGACTAGAATTAGAAATTAACAACAAAAGAAAGAAGCAGGGATAATGCTCTCTCATAGATATAATCAATGTGGATATAAATAAAAGATCAGAACTGGAATTCAGAAAAATGATTATAAAGTTACTGGCTGGGCTTGGAAAAAGCATAAGACACTAGAGAATCTCTTACTGCAGAAATAAAATCTAATCAGTCTAAAATTAAAAAATGTTTTAACTGAGATACAGTCTAAAATGAATGCTCTAACATGACATTAAATAAGACAAAAGAGAATCAGTCACACAGAAGACAAAATGATGGAAAGGAAAGAGGCTGAGAAAAAGAGAGGCAAACAACAAATGGACCATGAGGAGGGATTTTGAGAATTCACAATACCATAGAGCAAAACAGCAGTAGAATTATTAGGGACACAAAGGAAGAAGAAACAAAAAGAGAGACAGAATGTATATTTGAGCAAAACATAGGTGATAACTCCCAAAACCTGGTGAAGGAAACAGGCATTCAAGTTCAGGAGGTACAAAGATACCCCCTCAAAATGAATAAAAATAGATTGGCACCTGGACATATAATTGGGAAGCTTGCAAATTTCAAAGATAAAGAAAAAATCCTGAAAGCACCTCAAGACAAGAGGTCCTTAACATACAAGGCTAAGAACATTGGACTGGCAGAAGACCGATCCACAGAGACTTGGCAAGCCAGAAAGTGCTGGCATGATATATTCAGGGCACTAAATGAGAAAAACATGCAGCCAAGAATACTTTATCCAGCAAGGCTGTCATTCAGAACGGAAGGAGAGAAAAAGAACTTCCAGGACAAACAGAAACTAAAAATATATATATATATATATATATATATATATATATATACATATATATATATATATATATAACCTAGGAATAAACCTAACCAAAAAGGCAAGTGATCGGTACTCCACAAACAACAAAATTCATGAAAGAAATTGTGTAGAAGAATGAAACTGAACCATTTTCTTACATTATACTCAAAATATACTAAATATATATATACAAAATATACTCAAAATAGATGAAAGACTTAAATGTGAGATAGGAATCCATCAGAATCATAGAGAAGCAAACAATCAGCAACCTCTGTGACCTTGGCAACAGCAACTTCTTGGTAAACATATCTCCAAAGGCAAGAGAAACAAAATACAAAGTGAACTACTGGAACTTCATCAAGATAAAAAGCTTTTGCACAGCAAAGGAAACAGTCAACAAAACTAAAAGGCAACCTTCAGAATGGGACAAAATATTTGCAAATGTCATATCAGATAAGGGGCTAATACATAAGATCTATAAAGAACTTATGAAACTCAACATCCAAAAACCAAACAATCCATCAAGAAATGGGCAGAAGGGGGAGGAGTCAAGATGGCGGAGAAGTAGCAAGCTGAGACTACTTCAGGTAGCAGGAGATCAGCTAGATAGCTTATCTAAAGTTTGCAAACAACTACAAATCCAACAGGAGATCGAAGAGAAGAAGAACAGCAATTCTAGAAACAGAAAATCAACCACTTTCTGAAAGGTAGGAATGGCGGAGAAGTGAATCCAAAGCGATGGGAAGATAGACCACGGTGGGAGGGGCCGACTCCAGGTAAGCGGCAGAGCAACAAAGCACAAAATCAGGACTTTTAAAAGTCTGTTCCGCTGAGGGACCTCGCTCCAGAGGCTTAACTGGGGTGAAGCCCACGCGAGGTCAGCATGGCCTCAGGTCCCACAGGGTCACAGAAGGATCGGGGGTGTCTGAGTGTCACAGAGCTTACAGGTATTAGAACGGGAAAGCGGGCTACAGAGACAGAGCTGAGGAGTGAGCTCTCAGCTCGGGGTTACCTTGAACCTGTCACAGGCTCGGTCAGCTTGGAGCGCGGCCGGAGGCCAGGGTGATGGGAGTAATTGGCCACTGTTCTCTGAGGGCACACTGAGGAGTGGGGCCCCAGGCGCTCGGCTCCATCGGGCTGGAGACTGGGAGGCTGCCATCTTCATTCCCATCCTCCGGAACTCTACAGAAAGCGCTTAGTGAACAAAAGCTCCCGAAAGCAAACCCAAGCGGATTACTCAGCCTGGGCCCTGGAAAGGGCGGTGCAATTCTGCCTGGGGTAAGACACTTGAAAATCACTATAACAGGCCCCTCCCCCAGAAGATCAACAAGAAACCCAGTCAGGACCAAGTTCACCTACCAAGGAGTGCAGGTTCAATACCAAGGAGAGCAATGGAATTCCAGAGGAGGAGAAAGCAAATCACGGAACTCATGGCTTTCTCCCCATGATTCTTTAGCCTTGCAGTTAATTTAATTTTTTTTCTCTTTCAAGTTTTTTTCTCTTCTTCTGCTAAATTTTTCTTAACTTTTACCCTTTTCCTTTTTTAATGTTTTTTAACTAGTTTATCTAATATATATATATTATCTATATATTTAACTAGTTTATCTAATATATATATATATATATTTTATATTTATACTTTATTAGTTTTCTTTTTTAATTGTTTCTTTTTTTTTTTTTTTTCTTTCTGAACATCTTTTTACCCCCTTTCTCCTCCCTCACTATTTGGGATCTCTTCTGATTTGGTTAAAGCATATTTTCCTGGGGTTGTTGGCACCCTTTTAGTATTTTACTTGCTCCTTCATATACTCTTATCTGGACACAATGACAAGGGGGGAAAATTCACCACAAAAAAAAAGAACAAGAGGTACTATGAAAGGCTAAGGACCTAATCAACACAAACATTGGTAATATGTCAGATCTAGAGTTCAGAATGACGATTCTCAAGGTTCTAGCTGGGCTCGAAAAAGGCATGGAGGATATTAGAGAAACCCTCTCGGGAGATATAAAAGCCCTCTCTGGAGAAATAAAAGAACTAAAATCTAACCAAGTTGAAATCAAAAAAGCTATTAATGAGGTGCAATAAAAAATGGAGGCTCTCACTGCTAAGATAAATGAGGCAGAAGAAAGAATTAACAATATAGAAGACCAAATGACAGAGAATAAACAAGCTGAGCAAAAGAGGGACAAACAGCTACTGGACCATGAGGGGAGAATTCGAGAGATAAGTGACACCATAAGATGAAACAACATTAGAATAATTGGGATTCCAGAAGAAGAAGAAAGAGAGAGGGGAGCAGAAGGTATATTGGAGAGAATTATTGGTGAGAATTTCCCCAATATGGCAAAGGGAATAAGCATCAAAATCCAGGAGGTTCAGAGAACCCCACTCAAACTCAATAAGAATAGGTCCACACCCCATCACCTAATAGTAAAATTTACAAGTCTTAGTGACAAAGAGAAAATCCTGAAAGCAGCCCGGGAAAAGAAGTCTGTAACATACAATGGTAAAAATATTAGATTGGCAGCAGACTTATCCACAGAGACCTGGCAGGCCAAAAAGAGCTGGCATATATTCAGAGTACTAAATGAGAAAAACAAGCAGCCAAGAATACTATATCCTGCTAGGCTATCATTGAAAATAGAAGGAGAGATTAAAAGCTTTCAGGACAAACAGAAACTGAAAGAATTTGCAAACACCAAACCAGCTCTACAGGAAATATTGAAAGGGGTCCTCTAAGCAAAGAAAGACCCTAAAAGTAGTAGATCAGAAAGGAACAGAGACAATATACAATAACAGTCACCTTGCAGGCAATACAATGGCACTAAATTCATATCTCTCGATAGTTACCCTGAATGTTAATGGGCTAAATGCCCCAATCAAAAGACACAGGGTATCAGAATGGATAAAAAAACAAAACCCATCTATATGTTCCTATAAGAAACTCATTTTAAACCCGAAGTCACCTCCAGATTTAAAGTGAGGGGGTAGAAAACAATTTACCATGTTAATGGACATCAGAAGAAAGCAGGAGTGGCAATCCTTAGATCAGATCAATTAGATGTTAAGCGAAAGACTATAATAAGAGATGAGGAAAGACACTACATCATACTCAAAGGATCTGTCCAACAAGAAGATCTAACAATTTTAAATATCTATGCCCCTAACGTGGGAGCAGCCAACTATATAAACCAATTAAAAACAAAATCAAAGAAACACATCAACAATAATACAATAATAGCAGGGGACTTTAACACTCCCCTCACTGAAATGGACAGATCATCCAAGCAAAAGACCAACAAGGAAATAAAGGCCTTAAATGACACACTGGACCAGATGGACATCACAGATATATTCAGAACATTTCATCCCAAAGCAACAGAATACACATTCTTCTCTAGTGCACATGGAACAGTCACCAGAATAGATCACATCCTGGGTCCTAAATCAGGTCTCAACCGGTATCAAAAGACTGGGATCATTTCCTGCATATTTTCAGACCACAATGCTCTGAAGCTAGAACTCAATCACAAGAGGAAATTGGGAAAGAACCCAAATACATGGAGACTAAACACCATCCTTGTAAAGAATGAATGTGTCAACCAGGAAATTAAAGAAGAATTGAAAAAATTCATGGAAACAAATGATAATGAAAACACAATGGTTCAAAATCTGTGGGACACAGCAAGGGCAGTCCTGAGAAGAAAATATATAGTGGTATAAGCCTTTCTCAAGAAACAAGAAAGGTCTCAAATACACAACCTAACCCTACACCTACAGGAGCTGGAGAAAGAACAAGAAAGAAAGCCTAAACCCAGCAGGAGAAGAGAAATCATAAAGATCAGAGCAGAAATCAGTGAAATAGAAACCAAAAAAAACAATAGAACAAATCAATGAAACTAGGAGCTGGTGTTTTGAAAGAATTAATAAGATTGATAAACCCCTGGCCAGACTTATCAAAAAGAAAAGAGAAAGGACCCAAATAAATAAAATCATGAATGAAAGAGGAGAGATCACAACTAACACCAAAGAAATACAAGCAATTATAAAAACATACTATGAGCAACTCTACGCCAACAAATTTGACAATCTGGAAGAAATGGATGCATTCCTCGAGACATATAAACTACCACAACTGAACCAGGAAGAAATAGAAAGCCTGAACAGACCCATAACCAGTAAGGAGATTGAAACAGTCATCCAAAATCTCCAAACAAACAAAAGCCCAGGGCCAGACGGCTTCCCGGGGGAATTCTACCAAACATTTAAAGAAGAACTAATTCCTATTCTCCTGAAACTCTTCCAAAAAATAGAAATGGAAGGAAAACTTCCAAACTCATTTTATGAGGCCAGCATCACCTTGATCCCAAAACCAGACAAGGATCCCATCAAAAAAGATTACTACAGACCAATATCCTTGAGGAACACCGATGTGAAAATTCTCACCAAAATACTAGCCAATAGGATTCAACAGTACATTAAAAGGATTATTCACCACGACCAAGTGGGATTTATTCCAGGGCTGCAAGGTTGGTTCAACATCCGCAAATCAATCAATCAATGTGATACAACACATTAATAAAAGAAAGAACAAGAACCATATGATACTCTCCGTAGATGCTGAGAAAGCATTTGACAAAGTACAGCATCCCTTCCTGATCAAAACTCTTCAAAGTGTAGGGATAGAGGGCACATACCTCAATATTATCAAAGCCATCTATGAAAAACCCACCGCAAATATCATTCTCAATGGAGAAAAGCTGTAGGCTAAGGTCAGGAACACGGCAGGGATGTCTGTTATCATCACTGTTATTCAACATAGTACTAGAAGTCCTAGCCTCAGCAATCAGACAACAAAAGGAAATTAAAGGCATCCAAATCGGCAAAGAAAAAGTCAAACTATCACTCTTCGCAGATGATATGATACCATATGTGGAAAACCCAAAAGACTCCACTCCAAAACTGCTAGAACTTGTACAGGAATTCAGTAAAGTATCAGGATATAAAGTCAATGCACAGAAATCAGTTGCATTTCTCTACATCAACAACAAGACAGAAGAAAGAGAAATTAGGAGTCAGTCCCATTTAAAATTGCACCCAAAACCATAAGATACCTAGGAATAAACTTAACCGAAGAGGCTAAGAATCTATACTCAGAAAACTATAAAGTACTCATGAAAGAAATTGAGGAAGACACAAAGAAATGGAAAAATGTTCCATGCTCCTGGATTGGAAGAATAAATATTGTGAAAATGTCTATGCTTCCTAAAGCAATCTACACATTTAATGCAATTCCTATCAAAGTACCATCCATTTTTTTCAAAGAAATTGAACAAACAATCCTAAAATTTATATGAAACCAGAAAATACCTCAAATATCCAAGGAATATTGAAAAAGAAAGCCAAAGTTGGTGGCATCACAATTCCAGACTTCAAGCTCTATCACAAAGCTGTCATCATCAAGACAGCATGGTACTGGCACAAAAACAGACACATAGATCAATGGAACAAAATAGAGAGCCCAGAAATAGACCCTCAACTCTATGGTCAACTAATCTTCGACAAAGCAGGAAAGAATGTCCAATGGAAAAAAGACAGCCTCTTCAATATATGGTGTTAGGAAAATCGGACAGCCACATGCAGAAAAATGAAATTGGATCATTTCCTTACACCACACACGAAAATAGACTCAAAATGGATGAAGGACCTCAATGTGAGAAAGGAATCCATCAAAATCCTTGAGGAGAACACAGGCAGCACCTCTTCAACCTCAGCCGTAGCAACATCTTCCTAGGAACATCGCCAATATATATAAATATATATAAATATATAAAAATATATTATATGTTTATAAAAAATAAAAAATTTAAAAAATAAATAACTAAATAAATAAATAAAAAGAAATTGGCAGAAGACATGACCAGACATTTCTCCAAAGAAGAAATACAAATGGACAACAGACACATGAAAAAGTGCTCAACATCACATGGCACCAGAGAAATAGAAATGAAAACCACAACCTCACATCAGTCAGAATGACTAAATTTAACAAGCCAGGAAACAACAAATGCTGACAAGGATGTGGAGAAAGGGGAATCCTCTTATACTGTTGGTGGAAATGCAAGCCGGTGTAGCCACTCTGAAAATAGCATGGAAGTTCCTCAAGAAGCTAAAAATAGAGCTGCCCTATGACCCAGCAATTACGTTACTAGGTATTTACCCCTAAGATACAAATGTAGTGATGTGAATAGGCACCTGCACCCCAATGTTTATAGCAGCAATGTCCACAATAGCCAAACTGTGGAAAGAGCTGGGATGACCATTAACAGATGAATAGATAAGAAGATGTGAGATTACAAATATATATATAAATATATAACATTATATTATTCTATTTTATATATACACACACACACACACACACACACACACACACACATACACACACACACGCACACACACATATTACTCAGCCATCAGAAAGGATGAATACTTACCATTTACATGGATGTGAGAGGAACTGGAGCATATTATTTTGAGCATTATATGTCATTCTGAGAAGGACAATTATCATATGGTTTCTCTCATATGAAATATAAGAAATGGCAAAGGATCATAGGGGAAGGGAGGGAAAACTAATGGGAAGTTATCAGAGAGGTAGAGAAGGCAAGAATGTCTCTTAATTACAGAAAACAAACTGAGGGTTGCTAGAGGGGTGGTGGGTGGGGGGATGGGGTAACTGGGTAATGGGCATTAAGGAGGGCATCTGATAGGATGAGTACTGGGTGTGATATGCAACTGATATTTATTGAACACTACATCTGAAACTAATGAATACTATATATGTTAGCTTATTGAATTCAAATTTATTTATTTTTTAAAGATTTTATTTATTTATTTGACAGACAGAGATCACAAGTAGGCAGAGAAGCAGGCAGAAAGAAAGGAGGAAGCAGGCTCCCCGCCGAGCAGAAAGCCCGATGTGGGGCTCGATCCCAGGACCCCGGGATCATGACCCGAGCCAAAGGCAGAGGCCTCAGCCCACTGAGCCAGCCAGGTACTCCTGAATTTAAATTTAAAAAATGGTAATAAAACTATTGGATCTGTTTATATTTGAGATTGTCTTTGCTTGGGATTCCCATGTGTACACCAACTTAAATGTCTGTGGGAATCTCAGTTCAACACAGATATCTCTTCAAAGTTGTACATTCTATCCTAGTTCATCCTGGAATATGAATATGATGTAATTGAATAAATTGTAACTTCATACATGCTATTCCTACTTATCCTGGAGAATTACTATACAGTGTTTATGAACAAATTGTTAGCACGTGAATTTTTTCTCCTATTTACGTGCGAAAATTGCTCTGTGTATTATGTACTCTGTTGGAGAATCTCAAACTTCATAAATTTAACTTTCTATTGCTTGTTTTCTTTGAGATACTTTTCTTGAGATCACTAGTGCTGATACCATATTAAATTCTGTGATCATATTATATGAATATGTGAATTGTTCTATTTGCTCACATACATTTATTTTTAGATTTATTTATTTATTTTAGAGAGGGTGAGACCACACACAAAGTGGGGGAGTGGCAGAGGAAGAAAATCTTCAAGCAGACTCCTAGGGCAACACTGAGCCAGATGGGCTCAGTCCCACGACCCTGAGATCATGACCTGAGCTGAACCCAAGTATCAGACGCTTAATCAACTAATCCACCCAGGTGATCCTCAAATAGATACATTTTCCATCTACATTCTTAACATTGTAACTTTTCTCTATTATTTCACAGTGTTAACACCTTCATTATTTTCCCTTAGAGAGTAACATTCTTTCTGCCTGAAGTTATGGTCTTTTCTAGAACTAAATTGCCCCAAACTCTGTATGGTTCTCTGGAAAAATACACATTTAAAAAAAAAAATTCTTATTTGAGGTGATTTTTACAGCCCCTGTGGATTATTTATATTGTTTGTTCATCTCTGAGTAGAAACATTTCTAACCAAGTCTACTTTTTCTTTGAAAAGATTTTCCTTGACAACTTTGCTTACCATCATATCACTTCAGTCACCTTGTGGGAATAAAGATGAAGGGGAAGTGCCTCAGATTTCTGTTATATAGGGCAAATCTATCACTTGTACTGCCAGTAGCCCAGCATTTCTGTAGCTTGCCATAACAGAAGTTTGTTTCCTGACCACAGAGCAACCCAGTGTTGGTGTCCCTAGGATATGGAGAAAATGCCCTGGTGGAGAGTAACCCTCTTTGCATTTGCTAGGATCTAATTGGCTAACCTACCCTGTTAGTCACACTTAGAAATAGAGAAAAGGGGCTGGTAAATGTGGTATCTTTCTGGGCAGCTTCTTTATATGTCTATATACCAATATAATGGAAGGGAAGAGTACACACATTGATTGATGGCTTCTACCTCTGTGTATTCCATCCCTCTGACCATTATCAGTGAACACCCTTCTTACATGTGGTACATATTCATACCTCTCCAAGGAAGACAAGCCAAATACTGGTCCAGTCACAAGAGCCAGCTCAGAGTTCAGGCTCTCTGGGTGATGTGCTGTCCTCCCATTCAGTTCTGGATGTGGCTTGACATGTCATTTTATCCCTCACTATCAAGGTAGGAAGGAGACAAGATGAATTACAATAAAACCCCCAATTCAAAAAAGGGAAGAATGTGTTCATAGTGAGATAAATTACATGCTGGGCAGGTGTTATGAAGACCCCTGCCCTGGCAATGGGGACAGTTCCTTGTTTGGATGGTGCTTCTCTTCCTGGGAATAACTATTTTGCCCAGGTTTCTCCAAATCCCCTTGGCACTGCCTTCTGGGTTGAAATTTCTTGTCTTTCCTGTAGCACTTTCCAAGGTGGTCACTGGAGAGTATGCATTCTTGGAGGACATACAGCCTCCTCCTTGTGACAGTTATTATGCAACTGTTTTCAGCTCCAAACATGCCCTTCTACCTTCTGCATTGTGATACTGATGCTGGCAATATGCAAGCTAGAGTTCTGCTTTGCCAGCTGGCTCCCTGTTCATTTCTGCCAATAGAGGCACTGAAGGAAAGCTGTGAGGGAGAAGTAGTGAGAAGAAACGTGTTCTTTCCTATCTGTACCCTAGGAATTTTTCTTCACAACATCTGTAGCAGTTCCTTCTTCTAGCTGAATCCCTACAGTCTGGCATTTGTCTAACACTTGCAGATATAGCTAGGTTGCACATTCCTCAGAGACACAAACATCAGCCCAGCAGTTCCTCGACCTCACAGGTATGGAACCCCTCCTAATATATAAGATTTAATTATTTCAAGCCCTTACTTTGTTCCTCCAACTCTAGGGATAATAGCTACCTCCTGAAGTGACTGCCTCTAAAAGTATCTTAGTCTTGTCTCTTTTTAGCCTTTTTAGTTATCCAGTTAATTTTATATCTGATGAGCAACTCCTCATATTACATTTTCTTTGTTAAGATAGCCCTCATGATTTCAGCCTGCTGACTAGACAGTAGCCGATGTAGACATGGGTACCAGAACAGGTACTAAGAAGTGGAGACCTGAAGACAGGGTTTGGGCATATTACTTATGTTGTATCCTTGGGTTTGAACACAGCATTGGCTCCTTGCCAATAAGTAATAGGATTTTCACTAATCCATGGAATATCATGGAACCAGGATTAACCAAAATTTCACCCATAGTTATTATGATAAATGAGAACTAAAGAAATTCCTTTGGGTGACCAAGGGGTTTCTGTTGTTCCTCGATGGGATTTATGTTGATTACAATACTATGGTATGGGACAGGTTTTTATGATTATTGTGGAGCATCCAGAGAGATTACAAACTAAGGTCATTAGATTCAAGTCACAGAGAATGAGAGTTTCCTTCTAAGGAAAGCTTAAATTCTCTTTTTTCTTATAGCCACAGAAATAGTATTCCTGAGAATAAAACCAAAATTTAATTGTGTGGGTTGTAGAATTACAATGTAATCTGAATTCACAGCCTCACCAATCTTTAATGTAGAAATTATAGCATGTCTGGAACTTAGAACAGGGACTTCTGGTTCCATTCAGAAGAATTTTGGAAGTCCAAGTCACTGTGAGTTTCCATTGACACAGAAGCACCTTTCCCTACCAAGTCTGAGAAAAATAACCTTTTTTCTTTAAAACCTTATAGTAGGGGTGCCTGAGTTGCTCAGTGGGTTAAAGCCTCTGCCTTCGGCTCAGGTCATGGTCTCAGGGTCCTGGGATCGAGCCCCGCATCGGGATCTCTGCTCAGCAGGGAGCCTGCTTCCTCCTCTCTCTCTCTGCCTGCCTCTCTGCCTCCTTGTGATCTCTCTCTCTCTGTCAAATAAATAAATAAAATCTTAAAAAAAAAAACCTTATAGTAAATTTATCTAGGGCTGATGCTTTATATAGAGATACCAATTATCCCCAAGAGCACACCCCAAGCAATCTTTGCTGCCATTGGCCCCACAACTATGGCACTATATTGGCTTGTTCCAGGAGTCAATTTCAAATCTGATCCAGTAAGGAGTAATTTATAGCTCCAATGTATTGGGAGATTTTATTGATTTAATTAAGAAGAAACTTGAAGAATATTAATTGTCATTCAAAAATGTGAGAACAAGGATTAGAGAATATAACACTGGATCAAATGTTTTGTTTTGTTGTTGTTTATTTGTTTTGGATTTAGTTTTGGATTTTTATATGTGTACACTTGCTAGAGATTCTATGAATGTGTCCTCCATTTCATTTGGTTAGTTGACTAAACTTGGCTTAGCAATGACTGTTATTCAATGAGGTTAACATGTCAGAATTTCCTTTGGAAATATTAAGGAAGATATCTAACAGCTTATGGAGATAGAAATGTCAAGAGGACTTATCATTTGCATTCCCTTACCTCACTTCCCAAAAGAGCTCAGAGACCACTCTCCTCAGTAAGGCATTGAAAATTCTATTAATTAGGGGAAAGCGCTATGGTGCTCTCCTGTCTTGGCCAGGAATAATGATGGCAAAGGCCACCATTACACTGCCTGAATTCAATGGGAATTATAAAATCCCAGAGTAACAGAAGCCAAATGATAATGTTTGATTATTAAAGATGAGGCAGGTACATTTAACTGAATGGTCAGCAGGTACCAAGTAGTTATCTGAACGTTTAACTGAAGAATATCCATCAGTAGCTCACTTGTAACAATGTTCCTAAGAATGAAATAGATGGGTGTTTCCTTCTGTAACCGGAAAAAAATTCCGTCTGGTGGCCAGAAACATGAACTGATCACCACAATGAAGAGTCATACCTTTCCACCCTATTTTCAAATCTAACCCAGTTTGCAGTTTTCATGAATTGAAAGAGAGGTTGATTTCCCTTAAGTAAAACCTCTGGAGTTCTGTCACTGTAAATCATCCTCTAAGCCTTCTTCTGAGAAATTATAACTAATTACTTGAGTAACTGTGTCTTGGGAAAAGGGATATGTAGATTTTTCAGAGACTAGACACTAGACACTAAACTTGTGTTACTAATCCCTGGGTGGTGAATCCTAGCCATTATGGTTTTGTTTTATGGTGGAGTTTTGACCAAGTTCAAATAAGACTGTGCCATATACCTAGTAAGTCTACATATCCCTCCTGTGGTTATTTCCCTACTTATTGAATATATACTTGGAATGGCCATTCTTAGAAGAAGGTAGAATGCTCTCATTAAATCACAGGATTTTCTACCAGGCTCCTGTTCTTTTTGGTAAACTAGCTCTTTCAGGAAAAATATAGGCTTCTGATATATTTGCATCCTATCTGTTCAAAATCCCAGGAACCACACTGAAAATTGTCACTTATACCTAAACAAACGTTTTTGTGCTTCCTAGCCTTATTTATGCTGCTGAAACAAGTTAAGACATGCTATCATAGGATCATTTAAAAGACATAGACTATAATGAGGAGTCAATACCCTCAATCTAAACTGGCCTTCCAAGTTATAGTGGAAAATATTTTACCAAATATTTTGTGTATTTATTATCCAAGGCTTCTAACTTTAACATCACATTTTTTTTTTTCTTCTATCTGAGGAAAGGATATGAAGAGCACAGGGACTGTGGGGCATAGACCTCCATTACTTAGGCTTCCTGGATATGCTGCCATTTCCTGGGTTAGGAGACAGAAAAAAGTGTGTAGTGCCTGAAAACCAAAGAAAGCTGGGGTGCCTGAGTGGCTCAATTGGTTAAGCAACTGCTTACAGCTCAGGTCATGTTCCTAGGGTCCTGGGATCAAGTCCTGCATCAGGCTCCCTACTCACTGGGAGTCTGCTTCTCTCATTCCCACTCTTCCTGAATTATATACTCCCTCTTAAGAAGAAGAATTATATTCCTAATAAAGTTTTGGTCCTATTTTTCTTATGTTTGGTCACATATTCAAATTCTTGGGGGTTTGTTATTTTAAAAGTCAGTTTAATTATTGCATTATCACTAGGATTTATTTACTTATTTTCAATTAAGTTAATTCAATGAAAAGCTAATTGTGGGACAGACATGTGTTAATTGTTGTTAAATTTGTATAAAGAAGAAAAATAATCCTCAATGATCTTATAATACAGAAGGATCTACTATTAATTTTAGGGGCATGTCTTTATAAGTTCATTTTCTGTACAATTTAATATATTTTAATTTATGCTAAAATAAAGTTTATTCTTTTAAAAGTGGGATATAATGTTAAATCCTTGTAAACATAGATTGTAATGTTTGCATAGAACTTATTAATATTAATATGCCATGTTTGAAGTAGTCACTCAACTATATTTAGAATTTGTATTGGATCTGATATTTCTCTATTATGACTAACATTGTGATAGGCAGGTTTACAAATAAAGCAAAAACAAAGAATGCTTCCCCTAAATTTAAATTATCTAAAAACAGATTTACAAAGGTAAAATTTCAAAATTAAAATTATGAAATGTTTAGGTCTTGATATATACTGACAATTACTGACAATTATTTTCTAAAATAATTTTTCAACTTGAGGTGTCTCAGTGGCTCAGTTGGTTAAGCATCCAGTTCTTGATTTTGGCTAAGGTCATGATATCAGGGTCATTGGATAAAGCTCTGCATAGGGCTCTGCACTTAGCAGGGAGTCTGCTTGAAATTCTTTCACTTTCCCTCAGCCCCTTCTGCCCCTCACCCCATGCTCTCTCTCTTTCTCTCAAATAAACATATAAATACTTAAAAAATACTAATGATAATTTTTCATCTTAACAAGAATTGTGACATCATTTTAAAGAAATCATCACCAACACCAACACATTTTTTAAATGTCCACCTACTTGAACTGATATTGTCAACTTTGTAATACATTTTGCACCCAGTATCATCCCAAATATCTGCTGTTAGAAATTTCTATCATGTGAGGGCACCTGCGTGGCTCAGTGGGTTGATCCTCTGCCTTCAGCTGAGGTCATGATCTCAGGGTCCTGGGATCGAGCCCCGCATGGGGCTCTCTGCTCGGTGGGGAGTCTGCTTCCCCCTTTCTCTCTGCCTGCCTCTCTGCCTACTTGTGATCTCTCTCTGTCAAATAAATAAAATCTTTAAAAAAAAAAAAAGAAATTTCTACCATGTGACATTGCAATTATCTGTCTCTGGAAGTCCCCATCTGTCCCCATTTCTTTGGGAGATTCTCTCATATCTTTTCTTTAATATTGATTTTTTTTTTATTTTTTTCCCCTGAGAAGTAACTAGGAAAATAAAACGAGTACTTTTGACATTAAGTGTACTTGATTTTATCTTATGTAAAGAGTATTCTGATAGTCTTAATATTTATAGATGACTATACTTCCTATATGAAATCCTATGTAAGAATAAAAGAATTAGCTGTGTCCTGAAAAAAAAAAAAAAAATATATATGACTCATGGTAATGACATTGGGTTTGGTGGGCAACCATGTGTCAAATACTTGGTAGAAATCACCATATTCAAGTTTTAAGGTAACTTTGACATAACGTTAACTTGGGTACCGCATATGCTGTTTTCACACAGATACCAACATTCAGTGAACTGAACATAGTGTAGTAGTCATCAGCTTCCTAGCCAACATCCACAGTTGGCTCACATGCCTGCCACTGACTCACTGTGAACTAACTCGTTTAACCCTCAGTGACTCTCAGCCAGGGAATGATGCCACCTTTTTTAGGAAATAATTTCTGCTGAATCATGTCATCCCACCTACACAAAACAAACAAAACAAAACAAAAACAAACCCTTACGATTCTATCAGCTGGCTAAATGGATCTTCTGTAGGTTCTTCCTAATTTACTCTGCCCCTACTGGAGGGTCAGTTTGGAAAGATGACTTCATTTACATATCCAAAAATTGCCACTGGCTGTTGGCCAGAGAGTCTTGGTTTCTCCTTCATATGGCCTCCCATACTCAATAGGTTAGACTGACTTTTGTCTATGAAGGTCTTAAGACAGCATTACAAGAAATTGAGAAGAGAAGATGCAAGGCCAGTTAAGGTCTATTCTCAGAAACTAACATCACTTTTGTTAAATTGTGTTGGTGAGTCAAGGTAAATCACAAAGCAGGCCCAAAATCCATTCCTCCACCTAAGGATTGGAGAAGCGGCGAAGTCACATTGAAATGGCCAAGCATATCTGATTGGAAAGAATTTGTGGCCATATTTTACAATCCATCTTAGACCTTCTCTGACCACAATTATTTACATTTCTCTTTCATTAAATCTTCACTCACAGGATACATAAGTTTCATCCAATTATGGTATAGGGTTCAAAAATCCAGTATTTCATGATCTGAATCTGGCTCATATACAGATGAGGCTTCTTGGGTATAGCTCCACTTGATCCAGAAACCTGTAAACTAAGAACACAAGTTATCTACCTCACCTCCTTCCAAATACACAATGATGGGATGGGGCAGGATAGACATTCACATTCAAAAAAGAAGAGTCAGTGAACCTAGTAATCGCCAACTTATAGCAATTTGGAAATTCATTCAGACACATATTGCCAGTTCTTTACTCTGAGAGCTTGATATGATTCCTGATAAAGATTTTTTTTTCCCTCTAGGAGTACTTTTCTAGTGCATTTTTCCAAATATCTCTTGCCTCTTCCCTCTTGAGTCATCAAAGAGAGTTTTTTTATTTTTTAACATGAAAATTGTTTAAATTTTTTACTGCATTATTCTCTCAGCTTAGTTTCTGATCATACAAATTTGGTGAAAAAGGTCTCCTTTTATTTTGAACTATCTCTGTTTATTTTAACATAAACTGACACTGTTTTCCATGATACAACTCCATTTGAAGTATGTGGGTTTCCTAGAAATCTGACTGTCATTTCTTCATGCCTCAACAGACACATCGACAATTGTTTTGAAAACGATCATTCTACTTTGGGTCATGTGTGATGTTGCTGTGGTGTTACACACTATGTTCCTATTTTTATATATACTTTTTTAGCTGTAAAGATTTAATATGCATTTCTTAAATTTTTCAGAGCGCTTAGTAAAGAGTTTTTTGCTTTGTTTTCAATTTTTCATTTTGCCTCAGGGTTAATTCTTATTTTGGGATTCTCTTCTGGGCTGACATGAGATGAGAAACAGCTTTATTTCCAATTCAAACATATGCTGGATCTTCTCAATTTTTTTTTCTATATTCTGCTTGAGAACTAAACATTTCTTTCATACGTTCATTTCTGTTTCACATGCCTTATAATAGCAATCCAAAAATATTCAGCCGCCACTTTCAGTAGTGTGCCTGGAACTCTCAAGAGCCAGTTTCACATATTCACTAATTCCATGTCCGGTATTCTACAGGATCATGGAAGACAATTCACCGACTGTTCTGCCACTACTGAACAGCAGTTTCCCTTCTTCCAGTCTCAGAAAACAAGTTTCTCACCACTTTTCCAGGCTTGATGCACTTTCTCTTCCCACAGCCAATGCCATATTTGAAGTTTCTGTTCAGGCAGCACCACTTTTCCTGATACCAACTATGATAACATATATACAAACACTTCAAAACTCAGTGACTTAAAACCAACTACCATTTATGTCTTCATAATTTTCCATTTGGTCTTGGGCTTAGCTGGGTGCCTTATCTCTGTTCCATTTGGCTCAGTCATGCATTCCTAGTGATTGGTTGGAGCACAAATCTGCTATCACAGTGGCATGACTGGCATGCTAGGATCTGGTTGTTCCTTTCTCTATTCTTGGATCCTTTTATTCCACAGGGCTTCTCTTTCCATGTGGCTTTTCTTCTTCAAGAAGATTCCTTTAAATGGCATCTCAGAGCAGTAAGAGAGCAAAAGCAGTAGCTGCAAATCCTCTTAAGGCTCAGAATTGGAATTTTCACAATGACATTGTAACACTCTACTATGGAAAGAAGTCAGGAATCAGGCCAGCTTTATCAGGCCAGCAGTACACAAGGGGGTAAATTTAGCAAGATGTGATTCACTGATGATAATTTTATAACAATCCATCACATTGCCCTGGAACAAGGGACATTTTATAGCTCTTTAGGAGATACACAAATCTATTTAGATCTATATGTATAGTTTTAAATATCCTTCTAGATGATTACGTAAATAGAGACAATTCCATTATAACCAATTCCTAAAATGGTTAAGGATATTAACCAAATAATCAAATATGTGTGGAGAAGCATAGCATAGTGGTTAAAGTAATAAGCTAGAGATAGAATACTCAGCATCCAGGGTTGGTTACTTGTTGTTACATGCTTATGCATATTGCTCTTTGAGTCTCAATTTTTTTATCTGCACAATGGGATGGGGAAACTAGTAACTATAACTTATCTTATAGATCAGATGAAAAAGTTTGTAGAATAGTTTCTGGCATAATGTAATCTTCATCAGCTATACATTGTACAAGCATATGAATAAAACTAGAGGTAAATGAGAGGAAGCAAAAGCAAAATGATAGCTGAGGGTTTAAATATTTTGATAAATGTATTCTCAAGATCCTAGGGGAGCTCAGAAGTGGGGCATGCAAAGAAGATTGGGAGCACCACTCTAAAATATGAGCGGAATAAATGGAAGGAGAAGTGGTGCTATAGAACCCCAGGAGAAAAATGAGGTTGTGGAAATGCACGGCAGGGAAAATGAGTGGGGCCAAGTCATGGTTCAGCACCAGGAGAGGATCAGGGATGAAGACAAGGGTCAAAAGGGTCCTATGGCCTCGATAGGGTATTTCCCTCCCTACTCATATATATAAGGAGCTATGGACATATCTTATGTAGAGTAATGTCATGCATAGATTTGTATTTTAGAAGAACACCCTGTCAACAAAGTGATAAAAGTTTTAAAAGTCCCTCGGAGAGAGAATCTCTATAACCTGGTGCCTGGTTGGATAGTGATGTTTGCAAGTAAGAAAGAGTTGACTTTTTAATGTATAAGAAACTATTTTTATATACATACTATTTTTTGGTAACACAGCTGCTGCATAAAATGAGGTATATATGTACACTTATGACTATGAAAGAGTTTTCCAAAAAATAATACAAGCCTACAGCCATTTATATAAAATCCTGAAATCCATTAGGCTCAAAAACAAACAAACAAAAAAACTTTCTTTTGGCCACAGAAGCTCACTCTACTTGACATTTGTGGTAAAATTGACTGTGACTGATATATAGTATTTATTATTAAGTTTTCCTACTTAAGTAATATTTGTATTTCTGTGACTTATTTTTTAATACAGGGTATATATATTACAAAATATATATACACTGCATTATCATTCTAAAACACAATATATATATTCATATATATACATATATATATGAATACTGAACTATTTCTGGTCCCAGGAGTTTTAGATAAAAGATTATGTCTCTATGTCATATAATTATATTAACTTAAGAGCATTATTATCCAAGTCAGAGCAAGAAAAGTAGTCATAATATCTAATTAAATGCATTTCAGATGAAGAAAAGGAATTATTTCTATACACCTTACATCATCTAGAGCCAGATATTGTTACCTTCCAATCTGGTTGATAATACCAAATTCTGCCTAAACTTGTTACATTCAATTATGACTCCAGTGAAGCAGTTTGAATAAACAAGTTTGTTATGACTGTCATATCTTGTTAAAAGGAGATAAAAACATAGAGCTGGGGGAGACCACTGCATATGGTCAGGAGATTGTAAAAGCAAGTACTAACTAGAAACCAGAAGAGCCCACAGCGTTGTTCTCATACCATCTGCTTACAAACCGGCACTCCAAAGCTTGCAAGATCATTATTTTACAAATTTAGAAAAATTCCTATGTATTTTCATATCATTTAAAATAGATCAGATGTCATTAATATAGGAAAGCATTTGTAATGATTGTATGTAGCCTCTAATGCTTCTGAAATTTATTTAAGGATTTTATTGATTTGAGAAAGGGCATAAATGGAGAAGGGGCAGAGGAGAAGCAGACTCCCCACTGAGTGCAGAGCCAGACATGGGGCTCAATCCCAGGACCCTGAGATCCTGATGTAAGCTGAAGGCAGACATTTAACCAAATGAGCTGCCCAGGAGCCCCGACTCTTCTGAAATTTAAAAGATCTCGGGAGAATGGACCTGAATTGCCTTCAACCTGTTTTATATTTTTCATGGCACCTAGTACAGCATAACTTGCAGGTTTGGCATCAGCAAACCCTTATTATTTGCCCTTATTTTTGGCTTTCTTCTAGACTTTCCAGGGATCAATAAAGTCACACATAGGCTATTAACTATTAATAATACATAATGTTCGCCATATTCATTTTGGTCACTTATGACCATGTGAGCACACTGTCCACTTTTTCTAAGTGTACATGAAATGGTGTCTGTGATCCTTCTCTTGATATACCAAAACATTTCTAATTTCCCTATTACAGTAGCATATATCAAGTCCCATAACATACTATAATTTAATTTGATCCCATAAAATTTTTCTTTGGTGGGGCACCTGGGTGTTTCAGTCAATTAAGCATCCAGCTCTTGGTTTCGGTTCAGGTCATGATCTCAGGGTCCTGAGACTGAGCCCTGCATCTGGCTCCATACTCCGTGGGGTGTCTGCTTGAGATTCTCTCTCCCTCTGCCCCTCCCCTACATTAAAATAAATGAATAAATCTTTAAAAAATTTCCTTGGCTATCTAGAATTAATTGAACATATCTTTAATAGACAAGCAAAAACATGGGATGGCAGATGCATACGAATCTGAGAATCTCCCTACTTTCTCATAGGAATGACAACTTGGCTGGATAGATAGAACATTTTTGAGACATCATTTTGCTCTCAAAATTGATAAATGGATTCATTACTTTCCTGGAAATGATGCTGTGAGAAGTCTAACATCACAGTGATGTTTCCTCTCTGACCTGTTTGTGCCTTATACTCTAGAACTCATAGAACTCATTACTTAACCTTGAAGTTCATTACTTTCACCAGGATATATATGTTTTCACATTTGCTGATATGTGCAATGAAACAATATTCCCAGAAAATACACTTGAAAAAAAGCTTTATGGTCTTATAATTTGATAAATGGATTATATTGTATCATCCTTCCTGAAGAACTATGGTACACACTAACATATAAAAAGTCCTGTGGTCAGGAAACCTGGTGAATCCTGGCTCTAGCGGATGTTCTGCAAACTCTTATAAATATTCAAACACTTGCTTCCTATCAGTTTTAGCCAAATCCATGAACCAATCATTCTTTTAAGAAATGCTTTTTTAAGTATTAGTACCTTTAAATGATTTTTTCATACCTTGTGAAATTTTTAAATAAATCCCCATATTATGTTTCAGTGGAAAGCTTTGTTATACTGCACTATCAATTATTGTTTCTAGTTTGTTTTTTCTTACCCCTTCAGCAACATTTGTCATCCTTTTCCTCTCCTATATTTCCAACATTATTTCCTCCTTGTGTATTTCCACAGCTTCCTGAAGTTCACCCCCAAAATAGCATGGATCAGTCAAAGGTCTTGGTTTTAGACAACAGAAATGAACTTTTCACAAAATTCAGCAGAAAAGGTATTTGTAGAAAGCATATTCAAATATTGAAACTGTTCCCTATAGCAGTGAGTGGGTTGCAGACCTAGAAGCAAAGACTTTGCAGGAGCAGATGGTGGCAAAGCACAGATGAAAGCATCACCAGAAACCATCTGATGTAGACACTGTATGACCACTGTGGCCACTGGACACTCACCTGGGTCACTGTTGCTGATGCTCCTGCACATTCACAAGTGACATCTGGGGCTCTGCTCTCCAGGACATTTGCTGCTGCACTGCTGAATCCTGGATCTACCAGAAATCTCTCAAAAAATTCCATAACTTTTCTGTGGAGCAGTATCCCATTCAAATTCCTGAGCTGTGCTATCAACTTGGCTAATTTTGGCCACGTGACCTCACTACATGGCAAAGACACAAAGGGGGAAATATGGACCCTTATTTAAAAGGATCTGGGCTTTGCCTCTTTCTCACTTTGAGTCACCCCCAACTTAAGAGGTGTTTTTGATGAGGCAACCAAAGGCACACACAGCAATGTCCATTAAATCACTAATTTGCTTTTTGAATTATCCTTTTTAAGGATTCGTGTAATGTGAATTGTTTATAATTTTGTTGATGCATATTTGATTTTATAGCATTCTTTATATTATCTTGTTTATTTGTTTTAAATTTCTGCTTGCCTTTCAATTAACTTTTCACCTCACACTGTTATCCTATCTTATCTCTCATTTTGTAGAATCCATGCTCCATAAATTTGACTAAGATAACAGCAGATGCTGTTTAAAGTTTACTCCTCTTCCCTACAGTGAAGCTCTTGAAAAATATGTACTTCTGCCTTTTATTGTTATGTTTTGTCTCTTTGACATAATAGAAGATTTCCTTTGGTTTAATATTATTTTTTCCATCTTTATTCATCCTTTTAAAATGAGATAACTGTTAAGATTTAGAGTCTGCTCCTAAAACAAAGTAAGGATAACTGTATTTGATATGTCATATTTACATTTAGATGTCTCCTCTTGTATCTGTGGCTGGGGAGCTGATTCAGCAGCCCAAGATATGTACAAAGGGCCAGAGTCACAGGGAATGGAGCAGGAGAAATTCATGACCCCTACCAGGCACCAAATCTCATGAGGCTTACAGGTTTTCTTGTTACTATCATATTCAGTATCACGGAATAGCATATATTCTTTCTGAAGAAACTCCTGTCATTTCTCCAACCCCCCATGAAGTTTTTTTTGGTGGCTTCCTCCCTGTGCTAACACCTATCTCAAAAGAAAAGAACACTGTCATGTCTCCAAAAATGCCACAGGGGGCCATTCTATTGTTCATGGATTCATGACTTACTGAATCCAAGGCTTACTGAATTATTTTCCAGCCCCATTCTTGAAATTGCCCTTGGTTACCATCTAAAGGACAAGGACATCCCCCTTTTTCTCCATCAAGAGCCATAGCTGATACGCTCTTTTTAGGTGGAGCCCATTCCTTGGACCTCCAAGGTACAATCCCCCTCAATTCTATCATTGGTCCAAGTGTCACTGCCTGTTCACCAAGGCAGCACATTTCTAATCTGCGGAAAGTCATTTCCTTGGCTGCACAATCAACTCCATGGTTTTTATTCACTGGATCCAAGCGGCACATTCTCCAGATATCTTGGCCTTCTTTCCCCATTCCAAATTCTAGAGAACTCATAGAATCCAGAATGTTGTTTTCATTTAATTCCTGCCTTCATACAATAAGAAATTTCAGTCCTGTCCTTCCTCAGATGTAGTGGCATATGAATATCTCCTGTCCTTAGTTTCCAAAAGAAAGTAGGGTTATTTTCACATTCTCATTTTTTATTCTGCACATCTACTTCCCCCAAGCTTTACCCATGTCTAGATCTGTATGAACTTCTCAGCATTCTCATTGGATGACATACCTTTCCTTCCTTGTAAATAAATTGCAGTTTTTAGGTCTTTGGTCCTTGACTTTACTAGAATACACACAAACACACATAATATTTATTTAATAATATAATATATAATTATATATACATAATATATGATAAATGATATAATAAAATACAAAATATATTTTAAAAAATGTTTCATATTTATTTCACATTATTTTTATATTTCATATATTTTATACATGATTCACATATATATTACATTAATTTACATGTGGTTCACATATATATATATATATGATTCACATTTATTTATACTTCAATTTTTTATGCCAATTCAGAAAATTACCTTTTTACTGTTTGACTTAATTATAAATCATTGGGTTGACTTAACTCAGTCTTACAGACCATTGTGACATTTTCTACGCTTTATTTTCATTGTTCTGATAATTTTTTAAACAACCTCTTCCTTTGTGTTTGCATGTCAGCCTTTTTGTACATCCTTCTAGCTTCTTGATGGAAGTACTAAATATAAAACTGACAATGACAAACATGCAAGCCACATCTTAAGAGCCTTTCTTTCATGCGCAACATTTCTACTTACCATCATTACCACCTTTCTTCACCTTATTTCAAAGAGTGGTTTGTGATATGATAGGCTTTGGTTATTGATAATTTTGGTTAAAGTATGATGGAATTTTCCAAAAAGTCTCCCTAATGTGAATTGAAGTACCTCATCACAAAGGAAAAAAAAAAAATTAATGACTATGATTTTCCTTAATGAGTTTAACTTTCTTTTACTAGTGTGTATAAAAAGCAATATCAATAATTTGTCTAGAACTCTATTGTTTCTACATTCTAATTTGTACCATGTATTCCTATACATCTGAATTTTATCATGATTTTTAAAAAATATTTTATTTATTTATTTGACAGAGACACAGCAAGAGAGGGAACACAAGAAGGGGGAGTGGGAGGGGAGAAGAAGTCTTCCCCCCAAGCAGGGAGCCCGATGTTGGGCCCAATCCCAGGACCCTGGGATCATGACCTGAGCTGAAGGCAGACACTTAATGACTGAGTCCAAGTGCCCCACCATAGTTTTTTATTGACATATAATTGATACACAATATTACATTAATTTCAGGTGTGCAATATATTGATTTAAGAACACTACACATTATGCTATGCTCAATGTAAGTGTTTTTGTGATTTCTTAAAAGGTCAAACCTATAACATTTTGCGTGGAGCCCTGGGTGTGGTGCATAAACAATGAATTTTGGAACACTGAAAAAATTTAAATTAAATTTAAAAAAAAACTGCAATATTTGTATTGCTTTATTTAATGAAATCTGATACAGAGGCCCCTGGGTGGCTCAGTTCGTTAAGCATCTGACACTTGATCTCACCTTCGACTAATCTCAGGTTTGTGAGTTCAAGCCCCATATTGGGCTCCACACCAGGCATGGAGCCTACTTAAAACAAATATATATACATATATGTATATATATTTGTTTTAAGTAGGCGCTTATATATATATATATATAGAGAGAGAGAGAGAGAGAGTAATCTTGTACAAAAACAGGTTCATATTTTGAAACTGTTGCAATATGATGTCTAGATTATATAAATGCCAGGGGTTGGTTGTTTTAATTGAACAAAATCATCTCTGAACAGAAATTAGCTCACCTAGAAATAAACATTTTTTTCCTGACAAAACACAATGCTTATGAAGAAACAAACTCAGTAGTTGTTTTTCATGACAAAATGGGGTATATTCCAATGATTCCAAAATTTGACCTGATCGTTCTGAACATAATTGTATAATGAAAGATCAATTTAGAATCTTGACATTTTAGAAAATGTACAAGATGTTCTTATTCTAATAACCTTTTGTCCCTAAAACCCAAGGCCCCATTTCCATTTTGGCAGAAAGCTTCTTCCATGAATAGAGTCATTGTGAAGAATAATCCTTTGAAAAATATCTGTGTTTAATTCTATGTCACATTGAGAAGAAGGAAGAGAAACAGGATGGCTGAAGAAGGCCAATTAGCCAAGGTGTCATTTCTAAGACTTTAAGGAAAAATAACTTTATGCATTACTTAGATGGTTAATTATCATTTTAAATGGGCCAGTAAATTAACATGAGGCATATTATAAACTACAGGCAAACTTCACTACACTTTGTGGAGTGTGCTTTTTGGAAACTTGTTTTTTATTTTATTTTCAGTGAAAGCAAGCCCTAAAGTAGCTATAACTATGAGCAGCCATAATACACAGGCTACTTAGCATTAAGCATTTCCAGTGCAATTTAAAGGCAGTTCATGCTTGTCCGGCTCTCTACAAAGTTCCCAAACTAAGAGAGTGGTGTGCTGAAGTGAGTGAGTGGGGAGTGAGGCTTATTTCACTTTGTCTTTCTTGTAGAAAATTAAACATACTAAAATGTTTAGGAAAATGTATGTGCTCTCTTAGGTTACTAGTTCCTTCTTTCAAAAAGGGAGTAATTAGGGATGTATGTTCTTGATCTTCCAAACTACATGAATTTAGCACGTAAGTAATAAAAATGTAAGGATCTAGATGAAATATTTAACATATCAAATGTTGAAAACAAGTATTAAATACAGAAAAATAAACATTAAAACCATTGCTAAAATACTGGCCATTGGAAAATCAAAGTTGAACTGTCTTTGGGGTCAAATATAACCATTAAGTTAGACACATCACTGGAAGCATAACTATGGGCTAGATTTGAAGAAAGGGCAAAATACCAGGAATTTCTATGTGGACCTTTCCTATAGGTGTGGAGAAGGTGTGGAGAGAATGGCAGAAGCAGCAAGGAAATAATTTTGAAGGACGGGGGAGCCCCATCCGCATTTTCACTGGTTCCACCAGTAAGAGTATGCAACCTAAGCTAATATATCCCAGTAAAGGGTGCTTGAGTTATGTTTTATTTTCACACATCTATATATACTAATTCATATCAATAAATATGTGGGTTTTTTTGAAAATCCTGGGAGTACTGACAAGATTATTGGTAATAGTATAAAATTAAAGAGAATCTAAATGTCTAACAGTAAAAACATATTACAGCGTATATACTGAGTGAACCATCAGGCTGTTGATTCAAGTAATTATTCGTATCTGATAATAATTACATGTGAAAATAATTATGATGTATAATCATAAAGTTAAAGTGGTTGTGTTTGGATATCAAATTATGACCCGTTTTGGTTTGAGGATACTTATCCAGTTATATTAACAAGTATTTAATAAAGTGTATAGTAGCAATACAAACAATATAACACATTGATTATATATTATTAAATAAAAGAAACCAGTCTGAACAAGCTACATGTTGTATGATTCCAACTATGTGACAGTCTGAAAAAGGCTAAACTATGGAGACAGTAAGAAAATCATTGGTTGTGTGGGTTTGGGGGCAAGGCTTAGGAAGGGAAGGATGAATAACTCAAGCACAGTGGATTTTCAGGGCACAGAAACTACTCTGCATTATATAATAACAATGGAGACATGTCATTATGTATTTGTCCAAACCCATGAAATGTATAACAGCAACAGTGAACTTCAATGTAAATTATGGACTTTGAGTAATTTTGATATGTCACTGTAAATCCATCAGTTGTAACAAATGTACTACTCCAGGGGGGGAATGTTGATAATGAGGGAGGCTATGAATGCATGGAGGCAGGGCATATATGGAAAAGCTTTGTATCATCCTTCTAATTTTGCTGTGAACCTAAAACTGCTCTAAAAAACCAAAGATTTAATTAAAAAATGTTAATATGGATTTTGTTGAAGCACATTAGTTAAAGTAATAACTCCAGGTATTGTTCCAAATAAGCCCCAAGCCCTGGAGTTTAAAAGTAATAGAACAGTGCAGTAATTTTAGACTATTTTTAGCAATAAATAACATATTTATAAGACAGGTAGCAACCAAGACCATCATGTATTTGGAGCCTAACATATTATAAGTACTCTCCATATACTATCTCCAATTTCAGCAAGTCATGCTAATATAGATAACTATATATTATTTTTTAAAGAAGATTTTATTTTATTTATTTGACAGACAGAGATCACAAGTAGGCAGAGAGGCAGGTAGAGAGAGCAGGAAGCAGACTCCCCGCTGAGCAGAGAGCCTGATGAGGGCCTCGATCCCAGGACCCTGGGATCATGGCCTGAGCTGAAGGCAGAGGTTTTAACACACTGAGCCACCCAGGTGCCCCACGTTATTATATATTCCTTAAAAATATGAAAATCAAGGGTTGGAAAACCTAAGTAATTTGCCCTATGACTATTATTAATGACTATGATCATATTGCAGTTAAATAGAAAAGCCTGGATTCAAATCCATATCTGCATGGCTCCAGGTTCACTTTCTTTCCACATGGAATGTTCATCCATTCAAAAGCCAGTACCTTCAAAGTAACAAGGAGGAAACTCAAGGTGACATTGCTCAAGACTTTGTTCATGATGCCTTTAGAAAGAAGACGATATATCTTCACTTTGTTGGATGTCGGGAATTGTTTTCACAAAACTTCAAGCCCCCACTATGAGAAGGTCTCCATCTGATTAGCTATCACCATCCCCTGATTTACAATAGCCATTAGTTGGGACAAGTCACTTTTACAGGCATCCATGTTCCAATGAAGTGATTTGTCCATGGATGTATATAATTATAGTCCAATTGGATCAGGCAGTGATCGTCCAACTGCTCAGGCATTCATTTTATTATCAGCCTTGATTTGAGCTTTAATTAAATAATAATTTATTCAGTACCTCCTTCAAAGCAGCCTGCTGCTACTAATACTCATACATCACTTCAAGTGTCTATATATACTGTGGAAACTCAATAAATGGTGCTAAATTCATGCCTGGTGGAAATAGAAATATTGTTGAGGCAGTTGAGGTGGAAACCAAGCTCTGTGATATGCAAAATTGAATCAGTTGATCTTTACATTAGTTAACACAGAGACACATCCAGGCATCGGAAGAGAGGCAGCAGTTCAAAGCCATGTAATATCAGAAACAGCTATATACTCTTAACTGCTGTGCCCACTGGCTTATTTTCCATGTCCTTAGAAAGATCAGCTCTGGCATTTTCACAAACAAGCTGGCACTTGACATAGCAGGCTTCCCTGGGACTGGCTGCATGGTGACCCTGGGCTGAGGTGCCATCAGCCACTGAGAGATAGCTTTCCCCCTAACTAAACACTGGGATCTACACAGGAGTGGCAAATGCATGCTGTTGACATATATAATAACACCATGCTGTTTATTTCTAGGGAAAGGAGTTAAGATGCGTCTACAGTGGAGGAAGTTCACTAGCTCCATGCATACCATCTGCATTCTACAGATAAGAATATAAAGGCCCAATTATAAATAAAACAAATGAAGGTAGTCAGATCACACACACACACCATACATACAAAGGCACAAGAATTAACCATTATAATTGAAAAGTATAAATGGCAATGAATATTTAAGAAGAATATTTAAGAAGGGACTTACCTATATCAATGGGTCAAATTAAAAAAACAGTGATTTATCACCAAAATGATTTGTGGGTAAATATAAACACATAAAAATGGATTAATATACAAAGCCATCTTTACTTGCAGCGTGACTCCCTTGCTACTAGGAGAAATAGTGATTACTCTTCTTCCTCATTCTCCATTTCCAAGATCTCCCTTACACTGTCCCTCAGTCAAAGACAACTATGATTTCTCTTCCTGTGGACACATATCTCAGTTTCTGCTCTCAGGTTAACTATCAGGTTTATTTAATCATAGAGTTTCATGAGATTTCCACTGAGCAATGAGACTAAGGGCTAATGAGAGCAACATTGGATTCCTTTCTTATGTGAGAATATTTATTTTTACTTTTTTTTTTTTTTTCCTGCTTCAGAAATGGAGCCAGGTTCTTTTTCTAACTATACAGATTTATAAGCTCCTGCGGTTTATCCAGAATTGCAAAGCTATGGAGGTCATTGTAAACTATAGAGGCTAATCAGGATGTGTAATAGTGACCATGTCTTGCCAAGCTTCATCACAGAAGGAACTGTGACAACGAGGATATTTTAGAATCCATAAGCACCAGTAGATAATATTTTATAAGTACAGGGGTGCTTCTAAAGTTCTCTGTTACTGGTATTCCCTATTTTGGTAAAGGAAAACATTAGTTCATCAGCTATTTAAAGCCAAAAACCTGGAATTATTTTTATTCCTTTCCTTTACTCCTGTTTTGCATCAAAGCCATCAGCAAAAACTGTGAGCTTTGCCTTCAGATTATGTTCCTGTCTGCCAACTGCTCTCTAAGTTCTCTGATACCAGTGTATTAAATGTTGAATTTTTTTGAAAAACAGCAAAACTGTGACACCCCAAGCATACCCATTTCCCCACATCCTTACTAACATTTAGCATTTTCTATTTTGTTGATAACAGTCATCTTAACGGCGCCTGGGTGGCACATTCAGATAGGCATTGGACTCTTGATTTTGGCTGAGGTCATGATCTCAGGGTTGTGAGGTGGAGCCACTCCTGAGTTGGGGTCTATGGTCAGTGGGGAGTCTGCTTGGGATTCTCTTCCTCTATGCCTCCCCACACCCATATTCACTCTCTCTAAAGTAAGTAAATGAATCTTCAAGAAAAAAGATAAGTCATCCCAGTAGGGATGACATGATAAATCATATCATGGTTTTTATTTTCATTTCATTGATGACTAGTCATGTTGAATATCTTTTCATGAGCTTATTGGTCATTTGCATATCATATTTGGAGAAATAGCTGTTTAAATTCTTTGCCCATTTTTAATTGGGTTCTTTGTTTTTGCTGCTGAGTTTGAGGAGTTTTTATATAGCCTGGGTAATAGTGTTTATTATATATAAAATTGGAAATATTTTCTCCCACTCCATTGTTTTTTTTCCCCCCAAAACTGACAATCTCTTTGATGCCCTTTGAACACAAACTTTAATTTTGATGTGGTCCACTTTATTTTTTTTTTTCTTTTGCTGCCTGGGTTTTTGGTATCAAAGCCAAGAAATCATTGTCAAATTTAATTTTATGAACATTTCTCCCATGTGTGTATGAGTTTTATGCTTTTAGTTTTTATTCTATGGTTTTTATCTGTTTTCATCTAGGTTTTGTGTGTACCATCATGCAAGGGTTCAAATGTATGCTTTTGCATGTGAATATCCAACTTTCTAAGCACTATTTGTTGAAGACTGTCCTTTTCTTATTGGATGATTTTGGCACCTTTTCTGAAAATCAATAGACCGTATATATGAGGTTTATATCTGGTTTCCCTATTCTATTTCTTTGGTATATGTGTTTTCTTATACAAGTACCACATTGAATTAACTACTGAAGTTCTCTAGTAAGTTTTGAAATTTAGAAAATGTAAGTCCTCCAAATATGTTCTTTATTCCAGATTGTTGTTGTTGTTGTTGCTACTCAAGATCCCCTGAGACTGAGTTTTAGGATTTTTTTTTCAATTTCTGTTAAAAAAATTTGCCAATGAGATTTTGATAAAAGTTGAATTGAATCTGTAGATCTCTTAGGGCAGTAATTTCATTGTAACACTATTAAATCTTCTATTCTATGAGCATGGGATAGCTTCTCATTTATTTATGTCTTCTTTAATTTTTTTCAGCAGTGGTTTATAGCTTTCAGTGTATTCCTTTCAATTTCTTAAATTTATTCCTACAGTGGTTTTTTTTTGGCATTATGGTAAATGGAATTGCTTTCTTAATTTAGTTTTCAGGTTATTTGTTATTAATGTTTAGAAACAGAACTGATTTTTCTGTTTATATTTTATATCCTGCAAACTTGCTGAATTTGTTTATTAACTCCTACATTTTTTTTAATAGAATCTAGGATTTTCCACATATGAGAGCTGGTCCTCTGCAAACATAATTTGAATTAATTAATTCCAGTTTGGAAGTTTCTTTACTTTTCTTCTTTGCTTGTTTGTCTTTTTCTTTTCTCTTTTGTTTTTTCAGGTAAGTGCTCTGGCTAAAAATTCCAAGGCTGTGTTAAGCAGAAATGGTGGAAGTGGACATCCTTGTCTTATTCCTAAACTTGAGGATAGCTTTCATTCTTTCACCACTGTGCATGACATTACCTGTCAATTTTTCATATATGATCTTTATCATAGGCAGTTTTCTTCTATTCCTAGGTTGTTGAAAAATTTTATAAAAAAAAGATGTTGAATTTTTGTCAAAGGTCCTTTCTTCTTTTCTTTTTTAAAATTATGTTCAATTAGCCAACATATAGTACATCTTTAGTTTTTGAGGTAGTGTTCAACAATTCATTAGTTGTGTATAACACCCAGTGCTCATTACAAAAAATGTATAAATTTAGAGCATAACGTAGGAGTTTTATCTTTAATCCATTAATGTACTATAGTACATCTATTGAATTCCATATGTTGAACCATCCTTGTGTTATAGGAATAAATACAACTTGGTCATGATTATAATCCTTTTAACATACTGCTGAATTAGTATGCTAACATTTTATTAATCTTTAAGACACTATTCTTTTTTTAGTTGTTATTTAAATTTCAGTTAGCTAACGTACAGTGTAATATTAGTTTCAGATATACAATATAGTAATTCAACACCTATACAACACCCAGTGCTCATCACAGCAACTGCATTCCTTAACCCTTAACACCTATTGAACCAATCCCCCCACCCAACCACCCCAAGCGCCTCCCCTCTGGTAACCATCAGCTTTTTCTCTATAGGTAATAGTCGGTTTCTTGGTTTGCCTCACTCTTTTTTTTCTTTTTTTCCCTTTGCTCATTTGTTTTGTTTCTTAAATTCCACATATGAGTGAAATGATAAAATATTTGTCTTTCTCTGACTGCCTTATTTTGCTTAGCATAATACTCTCTAGCTCCATCCATGTCTTTGCAAATGGCAAGATTTCATTCATTTTATTACTAAGCAGTATTCCATTGTGGAGATTATAGATAGATAGATAGATAGATAGATAGTCACATATTTTTCCATTCATCAGTCAATGGACACTTGGACTGTTTCCATAATTTGGCTATTGTAGGTAATGCTACTATAAACATCAGGGGGCATGTATCCTTTTGAGTTAACATTTTTGTACCCTTTGGGTAAATACTTCACAGTGCAATTGCCGGATTGTAGGTAGTTCTGTTTTTAACTTTTTAAGGAAGCTCCGTACTGTTTTCCAGAGTGCCTAGACCAGTTTGCATTACCACCAACAGTACAAGAGGGTTCCCGTTACTCCATATCCATGCCAACACCTGTTGTTCTTTGTGTGGTTGATTGTAGCCACTCTGGCAGGTGTGAGGTGTGAGGTCAATGATATGTCATTGTAGTTTTGATTTGTATTTACCTGATGATCAGTGATGGTAAACATTTTTCATGTGTCTGTTTTCCATCTGGATGTCTTCTTTGAAAAAATGTTTATTCATGTCTCCTGCCCATTTTTAAATTGAATTATTCCTTTTGAGCCATTGAGTTTTATAAATTATTTATATATTTTGGATACTAACCTTTTATCAAATACATCGTTTGCAAATATCTCCCATATTGTAAGTTGACTTTCAGTTTTGTTGATGTTTCCTGTGCAGACTTTTTTTTTTAATTGTGTTATGTTAGTCACCATACAATACATCTTTAGTGTTTGATGTGGTGTTCTAAGATTCATTGTTTACATATAATACCCAAAGCCCCATGCAATACATGCCCTTCTTAATACCCACCACCAGGATCACCCATACTCCCACCTCCCCCCCTCTAAAACCCTCAGTTTTTAGACTGGGTTTAAAGACTCCTTTAGAGTTTAAGACTCCCTAATACCCACCACCAGGCTCACCCATACTCCCACCCCTTTCTCCTCTAAAACCCACCATTTGAACAAATAGTGCTGAGAAAACTGGACAGCAACATGCAAAAGAATGAAACTGGACCACTTTCTTACACCAAACATAAAAATAAGTTCAAAATGGATTAAAGGCCTAAATGTGAGACCTGAACCATAAAAATTCAACAGGAGACCACAGGTAGTAACCTCTTTGACATCAGCCATAGCAACTTCTTTCTAGATATGTCTACTGAGGCAAGGGAAGCAAAAGCAAAAATAAACTATTGGGACTTCCTCAAAATAAATCAACCTTTGAGAGGGATATTGCTATATAGTTTTTTGCTTATGAAAATTGTTCCATTTCATTCAATACTTTGAAAGAGTTTGAGGAGGATTGGTGTTAAGTCTTTAAATGAAGTGAGACTATTCGGCCCAAAGAATTTCTTTATTGAGAGGTTTTGATTACTGATTTAATACCCTTTCTATTTGTAGATCTATTAAAATTTTGTATTTCTTCATAGTTTAGCTTTGGTACATTGTATTCTTTGTGTTTTTCTAGAACATGTCCATTTTATCTTTGTTATCCAGTGTCTGAGGGTAAATTTGTTTATAATATATTCTTTAAAATCTGTGTTAATTCTATAAGCTCAGTAATGAAGTATTTACTTTTATTTCTGATTTTATAATTTTGAGTCTTGTCTCCTTTTTATTAGTCAATCTAGCTAATGGTTTTTAAAAACATTGTTGATCTCTTCAATAAGACAACATTGGTTAGTGTTGATATCTCTCTATTGTTTTTCTAATCTCAATTATATTTATCTTTGGTGCAAGCTTTACTATTTCTTTTCTCCAACAAGCTTTGGTTTTAGTTGGCTCTTTTTTTTTCCTAGTTCATTAAGGTGTAAATTTAAGTTTAATGTATGTATTTATAGGTATAAATTTCCTTCTTATCCCTATACTCACCACATTGCATAAATTTTGGTGTGTTTTGTGTTGTGTTTTCACATTATTTGTCTCCATAATTTTTCTAAGTATTATATTTGTCTTTAATTTTTCTTGTGATTTCATCTTTGACCAAATGATTGTTTAAGGTGTGTTATTTAGTTTTCACATATCTGTAAACTGTCCAGTTTTTTTTTCTGTTGTTGAGTTTAGTTTCATTCCATTGTAGTCAGAAAAGATACCATGTAAGATTTCAATGTCTTAAATTTTTTCTTTAAAGATTGTATTTATTTACTTGACAGAGATAACAAGTAGGCAGAGGCAGGCAGAGAGAGAGGGGAGGAAGCAGGCTTCCCACGGAGCAGAGAGCCTGATGGGGGGCTTGATCCCAGCACCCTGGGATCATGACCTGAGCCGAAGGCAGAGGCTTTAACCCACTGAGCCACCCAGGTGCCCCAATGTCTTAAATTTTTTGAGACGTGTTTTGTAGGCTAACAGGAGTTAGCCATCTTCATGGCCTAACTTGTTTTTTGTTTTGTTTTTGTTTTGTTTTTGGGGGGGTCTTCCTGGAGAACATTTATTGTGCCCTGGGGTGGGGGGGGGAGTGTATTATTGGATGGAATGTTTTATGTATGCCTAATAGGTCTACTTTGTAAGGAGTCTTCTTTGGTCCTCTATTTTCTTATTGGACTTCTCACTAGATATTCTGTCCATTTTTGAAAGTAGTATATAGAAGTTTTTTATGTATTCTGTAGAAATCATTCTCCTCTCAATTCTATTTTTGCCTTAAGTACCCCTGCCCCCGGTGTCTGATGCATATATATTTATTATTATATCTTCTTGGTGAATTGACAATTTTTTATATATAAAATATCTTTTTGTTTCTTAAAAAATATTTGATAAAAGGTCTATTTTTTCTGATATTAGTATAGTCACCGCAGCTGTCTTTTGGTTATATTTGTATAGAACATCTTTTTCATCCTCTCACTTTCAATGTCTCTTATCTATTTAGATCATTTTGATCTATTTAGATGTACAGCAGTTTCTTCTAGATAGCAGAGAGTTGGATCATGACAATTTGTCCATTCTATCAGTCTTTGCATTTTTATTGCAAAAAAAATACACTTTACATTTCAAGCAATTACCGATATGGAAGGAATTAATTCGGTTATTTTGCTATTTGTTTTGTATGCTTTATGGTTTTTGTCCTTCATTAACTCCACTACTGCTTTTCATATTTAGTTGTTTTTTTTTTTTTTTTGAACAGTGATACATCTTGATCCCCTTATCATTTTATTCTGTGGATATTCTATACATATTTACTTTCTTGCTACTATGAGGATTACAAATAACATCCTGAAACCATATCAATCTATTTCAAATTGATGCCAACTTAACTTTAATTGCATACAAAACTGTAATCCTGTTCAACTATGTCCCCTACCCATTTGTGTTATTGGTGTCAAAATTATATTTTTATGCATTGTGTGTCTAATGACAGATTTATAATTTCTATGTATATTCATATGGCAAATTCTATGGTACATAAAAAGTGGAGTTATAAAACAAAATTGCAATAATATTCGATTTTATTTTCCTATGTATTTACTTTTACCATAGATCTTTTTGTCTTTATATGGGTTTAAATTAATGTCTAGCATACTTTTATTTGAAGCTGGAAGATTTCCACAGGCTTCTTATAAGGTAGGTCTAGCAGTAATGACTTACATAGCTTTTGTATGTCTGAGATTACATTAATATATCTTTCAGTTTTGAAGGACAAGTTTGGTGGATATAGGATTCTCAGTGACAGATTTTTGTTTATTTTGGTTTTGGTTTTGGTTTTGTTTTTTCCCCCTTCAGCACTTTAACTATATTATTCCACTGACTTCCTTCCTCCAAGGTTTCTGGTGAGAAACTGACTGAAAACATTATTCACAAACCCTTTTATGTGAGTTACTTCCCTCTTACTGTTTTCAAGATTTTCTCTTTATCTTTGATGTTTGATATTTGGGTTGTAATGTGTCTTGGTATGGGTGTCTTTGAGTTTATTCAACTTTGGATTTGTTGAATTTGTAGAATTGTGTTTTTCAGATAATTTGGAAAATACTCAGACATTATTTCTTTGAATATTCTTCTGTCACTTTTTCTCTCTCTTTGTCTTCTGGAATTCCTACAATGTGTATATTGGTCTGCACTATGGAATTCCACAAGTCTCTTAGGCTATCTTCACTTCTTTATTATTTTTTTCTTCTTGTTGCTCAGACTTGGTAATCTAGTTGTTATCCTAGTTCATATTTGCTGATTCTTTCTCCTGCTTAGTCTTATTTTCTATTGACTCTCTCTTGTATAATTTTCATTATAGTTATTTGACTTTTCTGTTCCACAATTACTTGTTGGCTTCTTTTTATAATTTTTATCCCTTTATTTATATTATAATTTTGTTCATATATTTTCCATCTTCATCCATGTTATCCTTTAGCTCTTTGAACACCTTTACGACAGCTGTTTTGAAGTCTTTGTCTAGTAATTTAGTTTCTTAGTTTTCTCAGGTATATTTTCCATAGATTTATTATTTTCCTTTGAATGGGTTAAACTTTCTTATTTCTTTGTATGCACTGTGATTTTATATTGAAAAGAGGACATTTGGATCAGATTCTTTCTATTTCCATGAGTTTGCTATTTTAATAGTCATTGTATGAATCAGCAAGAAATGGAAAATTCTTGGCTAAATATTCAGAAAAAATCAATCCCTACCTCATTTATAGTCAATACAAATAGTGGATGGACTAAAAATCTAATGTAAAATACAGAATCATAAAAGCATCAAGAAAAATTTAGTAAATCACCTTGAGATTGTAAATGAATAAGATATTAGTGAGCAAGACAAAAACTCAGAGCTACAATTTGGCTATATAAAAAACTAAGAGTTGAACAGCAAAAGGTTAAATAAATAAATAAACAAAAAAACAAAAGCTATATACTGGAAGAAAATACTTCTGATAGAGCTAACACATACTTGAATATATAAAATTTATGAGTTCTTCAAATAGAAAAGGCAATAAATAAGCCAAAAGATAAATTGACAAAGGATAAAAATTGACAATTTCACAAAATAAAACATAAATAAGGCCTGAATATGTGAAAAGATACTATACTTTACTAGTAATTAAAGAAAAGCAAATTAAAATAACAAGTCTATCCAGATTGGTTAAATTTGTCAGTTTGGTAATATTGAGGGTTTCATGGGGATGTGGAGATAGAATGGCTATTTCATAAACTGTAGATACAGAGTAAAAATTAGTTCAGCCACTTTGGATTTCCAATATGCATAGCCTTTGGCTTAAAAATTGTATTTTTCAGAGTTCATCCAGAGAAATATGTATGCAGGAAATATGGCAGTAATCTATGAGAGAACAATCTGAATGTAGTAAAATAAATAATAATAATGTAGCTTTTGTTAGGAATAATAAGGACTCATTACAAAGAATTTATAAAGTCTGTATATATTGAAATAGAAAGGCAAGATTTCTGTTAAAAGTGGAGTGATAGTGCAATACAAATGCTGAGATTCATGTGTGCTTAGAACAAAAAAAATTTGGGAAAATATAGTCCTATTAACAGTAGATATCTAGGGGCTCCTGGGTGGCTCAGTGGGTTAAAACTCTGCCTTTGGTTTGGGTCATGATCTCAGGGTCCTGGGATTGAACCTGACATCAGGCTTTCTGCTCAGCAGGGACCCTGCTTCCCCCTCCCCCTCTGTCTGCCTCTGCCTATTTGTGATTTATCTCTCTCTGGCAAAAATAAATAAATAAATAAATAAATAAATAAATAATAAATAAAATAAAAAGAGTAGATATTTTTAAAATTAGTGTTTGAAGAGGGGAAATGGGTTTGGATAAATAGGAAGAGAGCTGTTGGGAAATTATTACTTTTGCTCCACATTTTTCTGTATCTTATTTTTTTTTAAGATTTTATTTATTTATTTGAGAGACAGAGATCACAAGTAGGCAGAGAGGAAGGCAGAGAGAGAGAGGGGAAGCAAGCTCCCCACCAAGCAGAGAGCCCAATGCGGGGTTCAATCCCAGAACCCTGGGATCATGACCTGAGCTGAAGGCAGAGGCTTTACCCCACTGAGCCACCCAGGCACCCTTTTCTGTATCATTCTTAACATAAGTATATATCCATCTGTAATGAAAATGAAAAATCTCAATAATTATAAAACAATATTTTCTAATGATAGGCATGTACTGCATATTAGGAAAGGACAGAGGCAATTTTAAAGTAGCAGAAAATAAGTTCCTAGGAAAGTTGGTTTAAATAAAAAGAGCAGAGGGTAACATTTTATGAAAAAGCTGTGCTCTACAAACAGACTTTAAATAACTTTTGATTACCATGATTATTAAAAACTGTAGATGAGTATATCTATATGAGTATATGAGTATAATTACTATGGATGAGTATATTCTAAGATCATGCTTGCCTGTATCCTTGAATTTTATCAGAAATTTCCATGTGAAATGCAGAATTTGTCTATGAAAGTATAAATGTGTGCTTGTGTGCATATTCATGAATTTAAGATTAGAGACTTAATATATATATATATGTATATATACACACACACACACACACACACACACACACATATATATATATAACTTATTTATCACTTATTGTTTTAAGGTATTGATGAGGCAGAACTTCAAAGTATTTCCTCTTTAACCTGTGCCTCTACCTTACTATTTTCTTGAGGCCTCCTAATAATTTATTTCCAAATAAATGTGGATATAGAACAAGAAAGGAATGATGTTTCCCCTAGATATGAAGCAACTGAAAAATAAGCTTTTGATTATTTTGGAAAAACTAAAATTCTTCTGTGTCCATTAAATGTGAATTCTTTTTTTATCTCTAAGGCCTTTTGTAGTGCAGTTGCAAGATTGACTACAAACAGCTCTCCCTAGGTGTATTTATTGAATTTAGTAGTTTCACTTTGTTGCCAGAATGTCATAATTGTGAAAAATAGCAAATGGTAATAAAATATAGATAGAACTAGCCTGATCTTATCATCTCTGGAAATGTTTTTTATATGCCTTAAATTTAGATTTTGACTCTATTTCAGTCTATTCAGTGTTGATGGAACAATGAAATGCAGACCTTGCTAGCCAAGGAAAATACTACTCAAATCATCAGGTAGGTGTGTGGCAGCCATACAGTAATTTAGACTCAATAAATCTAAAATTCCATGCAAAGGGAGAGACAGGGAGCCTCAGAACACCATTCTTGTGGACAGCATCTGTTCATTTTGCCCAATCATCAAAGGCAAGTTCAAAGCTCTACAGCTCTTGAGAGAACAGAATCCACAAGATTTTTCATTTATTTCAATAGATCTAGTCTAAAAGTGCTATCTGTCTCTTAAATTCAGTTTCTGACCAAAACTGCTACTCTATGACTGGAAGAGTAGTTGCTCACAGTAACTTTTTTTTTTTTTAAGTTAAGTACTTTTCAATGTACTAACATATCAGAGCTATGCAGTATCTGCAAAGATCAATAAACTAGCTTTTGTATTTTAGGGTTGGGGACACCTACATACAGTAGAGGTTACCTGACTTGCCTAGATTCATAGCAAACTGGTGCTAAACATGAGATTTGCCCAGAATGTTTTCTTTCAAAGTCCAAGGCTTTTTTTGAACCATGTTAGTTTATCATAATGAAATGTGAATTCTAGAAACCATTTGACAAAGAAGGGGAAAAAGATTTTTTATGAAACAAAGGAATGTACAGAAGAGGAGAGAATAGGGCATGAAGGAGAAGGGAAAGAAGATTGAAAATAAAGTGAAAATAGAGAAAAAATTGGAATCAAAATTAAGTAAATCCATTATAAGTTGCTGTTAAAGTAATGCATAGAATATAAAAGTTCAGGCATTGTTCCTGAAGACATAATTCACTCCAGAAACCTGTATTGAATATCTACTATGTGTTATGACAATATCCCAAAAGAACACAAAGAATAGGACTGAGATATGGTACACCCTAGCAAGAAAGTCAGATGACAACATTCTGCTCAATCCACATCATCAAGTCTTTCTAAATAATTCAAGCTAGTTTTTATAACAAAAAAAAAGTTGAAAAAGGGGAGGGAAGAAAGGAGCTAGAGAGAGAGAGAGAGAAACAGAGAGAAAAAGAGAGAGAGAAAGAGAGACAGGGAGACAGAAATACAGAAGGAAAGAATGCTGTTTTTTATTGCATTCATTTGGAATTTGTTCATGTAATAATAATTCAAATTATGTAAAGCACAGAAATTTTTGGAAACAACCACTCCTGTATGAGGAGAATGGTGCAACCATATTAGACAAGGACTTACTAACAGGGAGTATTCAGGATTCTATTAACACCAGTCTATAAGGTTTATGGAGTGTAGATTAATGCAGTGCATTATTAAGTGGAAGTCAGTTCAGAGAGCTTCTACTGTAAATGACCAATAACCATATGTTGCCCTTTCAGCTCTAGCTTTCTGAAATTGTTCTGGAAATGAACTCAGTTGGGAGGCATTCCTCTAAGTGATTTAAAAGAATGAATTTAGAAGCTTCAAATGTATTCTGACTGTGAATAAACCTGTTCTAAATCCAGAAAGGATAATTTTCTCCTTTCAAGATGATACCTCAATGTGGGAAACCCCATCTTCCAGCAGCCAGTTGGAATGATTTTAGCACACCATTAGACACAACTAGGATTATAAGCTCTATGTGTGGCGTTCTTTCATATGATATCTGTAAGATGTGAGCCAAGCTTTTTATAATGTTTTTCTCCAAGTTTAAGTCAAAGTAGCTGAGTCAGATGCAAGATAATTTGTCCAAAATTATTCTTTTGAATCATTGAACACTCTTGGTGATAGAAAACACAAATTTGATGAAAATTAGCTCAAAGTTTCCAAAGAAACAGGTAAAAACCAATATTTTTCAGTATCCGATTACTGTATTCAAATATGCATGCATTTGAGTCCACATATGTGTGTGTGTTCAAGTGTACATTACCTTTGTCTATTTCTTTACAAAACCCCAATCTCCAGGCATCCAAAGAAGCCAAACAATAATTGGGCAAGTACTCATTTTATAAAAATTTTCATTAAATATTTGCTGAAATAAAAGCTTCATATGTATACTTGTTGTTCTACTGAAACATGCTTAGCTCTCTAGGAGCACATTTGTGTAAATAACTTGGGATTTATTCCCACCATTAACCTTGCCTTACCTTCCACAGGGAATATAATTGAAGGACACTAAACTTAAGACTCAACTCCATACAGGTATTTGTCTTAGACCCTTCTTACTTTGTTCATAATCTTCTTTCCTTCTCTGATCCAGTCCCACCCTGTATTTGAATGGGATTATTATTCAATTATCAATCACAGAAGGCCTACTATGTACCTATTGAGTATTTGAATAATACATATGCCCTTTAATTTTTAAAATATTTTTGATACATTTCTCATTTTCTAGATAAGGGGAAAAATAAACTCGACTAGTGTCACATACAACTATGACTGGAAACATCTACTAACTCCAAAATCTATAGTTTTCCAGGTTGGTTTTTAGATCTCCAGGGGTATGGGATTTCCACTCACTATTTTCTCTAATTTAATGCATATGAGTAACTTAGCTTGATGCTGGCATTTTGGCTAGCTTTACTTCTTTCTTTCTTGGTTTTGCAGAACTAGGTTAATAATATACAAAATACATATGCAATTATGAAAAAAAGGACACTATGTGCATTCTGAGATTTCCTTTTGTTTGCCGTATAATAAGCACAGCTAAATTCCCTGATATATATATAAGGATTCTGCAGGAAAAGGCCACATCATGATGTTTTCAAATAAATTATTCAAAAATACTGTGTTTAGGTTGATGTTCCTACCCCAGTTTTGTCCTGTAGATTTCTAAAATGGGAGTTCTAACTACAAAATAGGCAAAATAATTCATCGGAGGTGAAGAGATTAAAGGCATGTCTTAGCTTTACACTAACTCCTACATTTAGCATTCAACAAATATGTATAACTGCCTCCTAAACTGACAAAGCACCAAGTCCAGGGGCTCAGAATGGCTGCATTGTTTGTATGGAGGTTCCCCTAATCCTGGAAGCTGTGCTGGTTAAATTTAATTAATTAAAAATTTCACCATATTTTCCATCTTTTAAGTAAACAGCTCAGCAGTATTAAATAGATTAATGTTGTACAACTATCACCACCATCTGTTCCCATAATTCTTTTCAACTTGTAAAACTGAAACTCTATACCTATTAAACAGTAATTATCCATCCCCCAATACACTATATTTTCAGATATTTACTAAATATCTGCTATGTGCTAGACATTGTGCTAGCTACTGAACATGCAGTGTAATTAAGAAACATAATCTTTGCTCTCATAGGCTTAAAGTCTAATAGAGGGCTTCGGCTCTGACAAGTAAAGGGCAAAAAAAGTAATTAATCATATCCTTGTAAGAAAAGCTATACAAATGGAAAACCTCTGACATTTCTTATACCCACCAGAAAACTATAGCTGCTGGGAAAACTTCCACCTCCAGAGAGGCACAGCTAAAAACTACTTGAGTGAAACAGAAGCTGCTGTGGAATTAACTAACAGGAGCATTTTATTGATAATTTTGATAAATTGTTGAAGGTAAGTAGAGGATTAGGGTGAGAATGAGAAACTCCTGAGGCTATAGTCTAAAGGGGACCCCTACACTTTCACATTCTTTCCCTCCAGACACCCCACCAAATTCTCACAGTGAGAATTTTAAAAAGATACCATCCTTTGTGTGGATATACACCATGAATTTTTAGATAGAACATTGAAACATGATCCTCAAAACAAAATTGATAATTTGAACTTTACTAAGTTTATACTTCCTGCTCTAAGAAAGAATACTATTAAGATAATGAAAGGACAAACCCAGAATCAGATAAATTATTTGCAAATACATGTTTGATAAAGTTTGTTTCCAGGGGCACCTGGGTGGCTCAGGGTTTAAAGCCTTTGCCTTCAGCTCAGGTCATGATCCCAGCATCCTGTGATTGAGCCCCACATCAGGCTCTTGCTCAGCGGCGAGCATTCTTCGCAGCTTCTCTCTCTGCCTGCCTCTCTGCCTACTTGTGATCTCTTTCTGTCAAATAAATAAAAATATAAATAAAAATAAAATCTTAAAAAAGTTTGTTTCCAAAATAAAGGAATAGAGGAATAACTCTTAGAACTCAGAATAAGACCATAAATAACTCAGTTACAAAATGGGCAAAAAATACTTCACTAAAGGTGTTATATAGAGGGGAAATAAATATAAGAATAGATGTTCAATATCATCAGCCATTAGGTAATTGCAAATTAAAATAATAATGGGACACTACTATACCCCTATTAGAATGGCTAAAACAAGCAAATAAACAAAACTGGCAATATTAAAAGCTAGCAAGAATGAGGGGCAACCGTAACTCTCATTCACTGCTGGTAGGAATGAAAATGAAAAATGATTCAACCATTTAGAAGATATTTTGATACTTTCCTACAAAGCTAAACGTAGACATACTATATGATACAGCAATTGGCTACTATTGATTTGTCCTCATCTGATTTGAAATCTTCTACCCAAAAAGAAAAAAAAAATTCTGCATTCAAATTTTTAGATATGCTCTTTTTATTATTGCCACAAAGTGGAGGCCACCAAGATGTCCTTCGGGATTTTGTTTATTGATTCACTCTCCTTACTAGATATGTGTACATCCAGGTATTCTATGTATTCATGATTTATTCTTGGTAGATTTTGTGATTCTAGAAATGTCCACTTCATCCAGGTTACCTGATTCATTGGCAAATAATTACTCATAGTGCTGGCTTTTTTTTTCATTTCTGTAAAATTGGTAGTTATATCCCAATTTCACTTCTGATTTTGGTATTTTGATTTTTCTCTCATTTTATCTTAGTAAATCTAACAAGTTTGTCAATTTTGTTGATCTTTTCACAGAACCAATTTTTATTTTCCTTGATTTTCTTTACTATTTTTGTATTCTTTATTTTATTTGCCTCTAATCTGTTATTTTTCTCATTCTGCTATTTTGGTTTTGGTTTTCTACTTCCTGAATGTATGAATTTATGTTTCTAAATTGAGGTATTTCTTTTTTTTTAAATTTTTTTATTTTAATTTTTATTTTTTATAACCATACAATATATTTATATCCCCAGGGGTACAGGTCTGTGAATCGCCATGTTTAAACACTTCACAGCACTCACCATAGCACATACCTTCCCCAAAGTCCATAACCTCACCCCCCAAACCCCCTCCCGCCATCAACCCTCAGTTTGTTTTGTGAGATTAAGAGTCACTTATGGTTTATCTCCCTCCCAATCCAATCTTGTTTCATTTACTCTTCTCTGACCCCCTTAACCCATGTTGCATCTCCTCTCCCTCATATCAGAGAGATCATATGATAGTTGTCTTTCTCCAATTGACTTATTTCGCTAAGCATGATACCCTCTAGTTCCATCCACGTCGTCGCAAATGGCAACATTTCATTTCTCTGATGGCTGCATAGTATTCCATTGTGTATATATACCACATCTGCTTTATCCAATCGTCTGTTCATGGACATCTAGGTTCTTTCCATAGTTTGGCTATTGTAGACATTGCTGCTATAAACATTCGGGTGCACGTGCCCCTTCGGATCACTATGTTTGTATCTTTAGGGTAAATACCCAGCAGTGCAATTGCTGGGTCATAGGGTAGTTCTATTTTCACATTTTGAGGAACCTCCATGCTGTTTTGCAGAGTGGTTGCACCAGCTTGCATTCCCACCAACAGTGTACGAGGGTTCCCCTTTCTCCGCATCCTCGCCAGCATCTGTCATTTCCTGACTTGTTAATTTTAGCCATTCTGATTGGTGTGAGGTGATATCTCATTGTGGTTTTGATTTGTATTTCCCTGATGCTGAGTGATATGGAGCACTTTTTCATGAGCCTGTTGGCCATCTGGATGTCTTCTTTGCAGAAATGTCTGTTCATGTCTTCTGACCATTTCTTGATTGGATTATATGTTCTTTGGGTTTTGAGTTTGCTAAGTTATTTATAGATTTTGGACACTAGCCCTTTAGCTGATATGTCGTTTGCAAATATCTTTTCCCATTCTGTCAGTTGTCTTTTGGTTTTGTTAACTGTTTCTTTTGCTGTGCAAAAGTTTTGATCTTGATAAAATCCCAATAGTTCATTTTTGCCCTTGCTTCCTTTGCCTTTGGTGATGTTCCTAAGAAGATGTTGCTGTGGCTGAGGTCGAAGAGGTTGCTGCCTGTGTTCTCCTCAAGGATTTTGATGGATTCCTTTCTCACATTGAGGTCCTTCATCCATTTTGAGTCTATTTTCATGTGTGGCGTAAGGAAATGGTCCAATTTCATATTTCTGCATGTGACTGTCCAATTTTCCCAACACCATTTATTGAAGAGGCTGTCTTTTTTCCATTGGACATTCTTTCCTGCCTTGTCGAAGATTAGTTGACCATAGAGTTGAGGGTCTATTTCTGGGCTCTCTATTCTGTTCCATTGATCTATGTGTCTGTTTTTGTGCCAGTACCATGCTGTCTTGATGATGACAGCTTTGTGATAGAGCTTGAAGTCCGGAATTGTGATGCCACCAACTTTGGCTTTCTTTTTCAATATTCCTTTGGCTATTCGAGGTCTTTTCTGGTTCCATATAAATTTTAGGATTATTTGTTCCATTTCTTTGAAAAAAATGGATGGTACTTTGATAGGAATTGCATTAAATGTTTAGATTGCTTTAGGCAGAATAGACATTTTAACAATATTTATTATTCCAATTCAGGAGCATGGAACATTTTTCCATTTCTTAGTGTCTTCCTCAATTTCTTTCATGAGTACTTTATAGTTTTCTGTGTATAGATTCTTAGCCTCTTTGGTTAGGTTTATTCCTAGGTATCTTATAGTTTTGGGTGCAATTGTAAATGGGATGGACTCCTTAATTTCTCTTTCTTCTATCTTGTTGTTGATGTAGAGAAATGCAACTGATTTCTGTGCATTGATTTTATATCCTGATACATTATGAAATCCTGTACAAGTTCTAGCAGTTTTGGAGTGAAGTTTTTGGGTTTTCCACATATGGTATCATATCATCTGCGAAGAGTGATAGTTTGACTTCTTCTTTGCTGATTTGGATGCCTTTAATTTCTTTTTGTTATCTGATAGCTGAGGCTAGGACTTCTAGTTCTATGTTGAATAGCAGTGATGGCAACAGACATCCCTGCCGTGTTCCTGACCTTAGCAGAAAAGCTTTCAGTTTTTCTCCATTGAGAATGATATTTGCGGTGGGTTTTTCATAGATGGCTTTGATAATATTGAGGTCTGTGCCCTCTATCCCTACACTTTGAAAAGTTTTGATCAGGAAGGGATGCTGTACTTTGTCAAATGCTTTCTCAGCATCTATGGAGAGTATCATATGGTTCTTGTTCTTTCTTTTATTAATGTGTTGTATCACATTGATTGATTTGCGGGTGTTGAACCAACCTCGCAGCCCTGGAATAAATCCCACTTGGTCATGGCGAATAATCCTTTTAATGTACTGTTGAATCCTATTGGCTAGTATTTTGGTGAGAATTTTCGCAGCTGTGTTCATCAAGGATATTGGTCTATAGTTCCCTTTTTTGATGGGATCCTTGACTGGTTTGGGGATCAAGGTGATGCTGGCCTCATAAAGTGAGTTTGGAAGTTTTCCTTCCATTTCTATTTTTTGGAAGAGTTTCAGGAGAATAGGAATTAGTTCTTCTTTAAATGTTTGGTAGAATTCCCCCGGGAAGCCGTCTGGCCCTGGGCTTATGTTTGTTTGGAGATTTTGGATAACTGTTTCAATCTCCTTACTGGTTATGGGTCTGTTCAGGCTTTCTATTTCTTCCTGGTTCAGTTGTGGTAGTTTATATGTCTCGAGGAATGCATCCATTTCTTCCAGATTGTCAAATCTGTTGGCATAGACTTGCTCATAGTATGTTCTTATAATTGTCTGTATTTCTTTGGTATTAGTTGTAATCTCTCCTCTCTCATTCATGATTTTATTTATTTGGGTCTTTTCTCTTTTGATAAGTCTGGCCAGCAGGTTATCAATCTTATTAATTCTTTCAAAGAACCAGCTCCTAGTTTCATTGATTTGTTCTATTGCTTTTTGGCTTCTATTTCATTGATTTCTGCTCTGATCTTTATGATTTCTCTTCTCCTGCTGGGTTTAGGGTTTCTTTCTTGTTCTTTCTCCAGCTCCTGTAGGTGTAGGGTTAGGTTGTGTACCTGAGACCTCTCTTGTTTCTTGAGAAAGGCTTGTACCGCTACATATTTTCCTCTCAGGACTGCCTTTGCTGTGTCCCACAGATTTTGAACCGTTGTGTTTTCATTATCATTTGTTTCCATGAATTTTTTCAATTCTTCTTTAATTTCCTGGTTGACCCATTCATTCTTTAGAAGGATGCTGTTTAGTCTCCACGTATTTGGGTTCTTTCCCAATTTCCTCTTGTGATTGAGTTCTAGCTTCAGAGCATTGTGGTCTGAAAATATGCAGGAAATGATCCCAGTCTTTTGATACCGGTTGAGACCTGATTTAGGACCCAGGATGTGATCTATTCTGGTGACTGTTCCATGTGCACTAGAGAAGAATGTGTATTCTGTTGCTTTGGGATGAAATGTTCTGAATATATCTGTGATGTCCATCTGGTCCAGTGTGTCATTTAAGGCCTTTATTTCCTTGTTGATCTTTTGCTTGGATGATCTGTCCATTTCAGTGAGGGGAGTGTTAAAGTCCCCTACTATTATTGAATTATTGTTGATGTGTTTCTTTGATTTTGTTATTAATTGGTTTATATAGTTGGCTGCTCCCACGTTAGGGGCATAGATACTTAAAATTGTTAGATCTTCTTGTTGGACGGATCCTTTGAGTATGATATAGTGTCCTTCCTCATCTCTTATTATAGTCTTTGGCTTAACATCTAATTGATCTGATCTAAGGATTGCCACTCCTGCTTTCTTCTGATGTCCATTAGCATGGTAAATTCTTTTCCACCCCCTCACTTTAAATCTGAAGGTGTCTTCGGGTTTAAAATGAGTTTCTTGTAGGCAACATATAGATGGGTTTTTCTTTTTTTATCCATTCTGATACCCTGTGTCTTTTGATTGGGGCATTTAGCCCATTAACATTCAGGGTAACTATTGAGAGATATGAATTTAGTGCCATTGTATTGCCTGTAAGGTGACTGTTATTGTGTACTGTCTCTGTTCCTTTCTGATCTACTACTTTTAGGGTCTCTCTTTGCTTAGAGGACCCCTTTCAATATTTCCTGTAGAGCTGGTTTGATGTTTGCAAATTCTTTCATTTTTTGTTTGTCCTGGAAGCTTTTAATCTCTCCTTCTATTTTCAATGATAGCCTAGCTGGATATAGTATTCTTGGCTGCATGTTTTTCTCGTTTAGTGCTCTGAATATATCATGCCAGCTCTTTCTGGCCTGCCAGGTCTCTGTGGATAAGTGTGATGCCAATCTAATATTTTTACCATTGAATGGTACAGACTTCTTTTCCCGGGCTGCTTTCAGAATTTTCTCTTTGTCACTAAGACTTGTAAATTTTACTATTAGGTGACGGGGTGTGGACCTATTCTTATTGAGTTTGAGGGGGGTTCTCTGAACCTCCTGGATTTTGATGCTTGTTCCCTTTGCCATATTGGGGAAATTCTCTCCAATAATTCTCTCCAATATACCTTCTGCTCCCCTCTCTTTTTCTTCTTCTTCTGGGATCCCAATTATTCTAATGTTGTTTCGTCTTATGGTGTCACTTATCTCTCGAATTCTCCCCTCGTGGTCCAGTAGCTGTTTGTCCCTCTTTTGCTCAGCTTCTTTATTCTCTGTCATTTGGTCTTCTATATTGTTAATTCTTTCTTCTGCCTCATTTATCCTAGCAGTGAGAGCCTCCATTTTTTATTGCACCTCATTAATAGCTTTTTTGATTTCAACTTGGTTAGATTTTAGTTCTTTTATTTCTCCAGAGAGGGCTTTTATATCTCCCGAGAGGGTTTCTCTAATATCTTCCATGCCTTTTTCGAGCCCAGCTAGAACCTTGAGAATCATCATTCTGAACTCTAGATCTGACATATTACCAATGTTTGTGTTGATTGGTCCCTAGCCTTTGGTACTGCCTCTTGTTCTTTTTTTTTTGGTGAATTTTTCCGCCTTGTCATTTTGTCCAGTTAAGAGTATATTAAGGAGCAAGTAAAATACTAAAAGGGTGGCAACAACCCCCAGGAAAATATGCTTTAACCAAATCAGAAGAGATCCCAAATCGTGAGGGAGGAGTAAGGGGATAAAAAGAGGTTCAGAAACAAAACAAAACAAAAAAAGAAACAATTTAAAAAGAAAATTAAAAAGAAAAAAATATTTTAAAAAAAGATATATATATATATATATATATATATATATATATATATATATATATATATATATTAGATAAGCTAGTTAAAAAACATTAAAAAGGAAAAGGGTAAAAGTTAAAAATAATTTGGCAGAAGAAGAGAAAAAATTGAAAAAGAAAAAAAATTTAACTGCAAGGCTAAAGAATCATGGGGAGAAAGCCATGAGTTCCGTGATTTGCTTTCTCCTCCTCTGGAATTCCGTTGCTCTCCTTGGTATTGAAACTGCACTCCTTGGTAGGTGAACTTGGTCCTGGCTGGATTTCTTGTTGATCTTCTGGGGGAGGGGTCTGTTGTAGTGATTCTCAAGTGTCTTTGCCCCAGGCGGAATTGTACCGACCTTACCAGGGACCGGGCTGAGTAATCCGCTCTGGTTCACTTTCGGGAGCTTTTGTTCACTGAGCGCTTTCCATAGAGTTCCATAGGACGGGAATGAAGATGGCAGCCTCCCAGTCTCTGGCCTGGAGGAGCTGAGATCCCGGGGCCCCACTCCTCAGTGTGCCCTCAGAGAACAGCGCCCAATCACTCCCATCTCCCTGACCTCTGGCCGACCTCTGAGCTCACCCAGCCTGCAACCGGTTCAAGGTAACCCTGAGCTGAGAGCTTATTCCTCGGCTCTGTCTCTGTAGCCGGCTTCCCTGTTCTAATACCTGTAAGCTCTGTGACACTCAGACACCCCCGACCCTTCTGTGACCCTGCGGGACCTGAGGCCACGCTGACCCCGCGTGGGCTTCACCCCGATTAAGCCTCTGCAGCGATGTCCCTCAGCAGAACAGACTTTTAAAAGTCCTGATTTTGTGCTCTTTGCTCCACTGCTTGCCGGGAGCCGACCCCTCCCCCCGCGATCTATCTTGCCGTCGCTTTGGATTCACTTCTCCGCCAGTCCTACCTTTCAGAAAGTGGTTGATTTTCTGTTTCTAGAATTGCTGTTCTTCTTCTCTTCGATCTCCCGTTGGATTTGTAGGTGTTTGCAATCTTTAGATAAGCTATCTAGCTGATCTCCTGCTACCTGAAGTAGTCTCAGCCTGCTACTTCTCCACCATCTTGACTCCTCCTCCTAAATTGAGGTATTTCTTAAACATTTCCTTCTTAGAACTACTCCACTGGCTTCAGTAAGTTGGTATTTCCACTTGTGTTAAGGTATTTTCTAATTCTTCATATAATTTTTCTGATTCATCTGATGTTTGAGTATGTTATATAACTTCCACATATTTGTGAATTTTCTAGTATTACTACTTTGGGATTTCTCATTTTATGCCACTGTGATATGGAAAGATACTTTGAAAAATATCAATCTTTTCAAGTGTATTAAGACTGATTTGTAGCATAACAAATGGTCTATTAAAAATGATCAATGTACACATGAGAAAAATATGCATGCTGCTGTTGGTGAAGTATTCTGTATGTGTCTATTAGACACACAGTGTGGTTCAAGTCTTCTGTCTCCCTATTGATCTTCTATCTGGTAATTCTATTATTTAAAGTGGGATATTCAATGGCTATGAAGAAAAGTCCATTTCTCCATTCAGTTCTGCTCAGCTTTGCTTCATAGCTTTTTTGGGGTGCCTGGGTGGCTCAGTGGGTTAAAGCCTCTGCCTTTGGCCCGGGCCGAGTCATGATCCCAAGGTTCTGGGATTGAGCCCTGCATCAGGCTCTCTGCTCAGCAGGGAGCCTGCTTCCTCCTCTCTCTCTGCTTGCCTCTCTGCCTACCTGTGATCTCTGTCTGTCAAATAAATAAATAAAATCTTAAAAAAAATAATGATCAATGTACACATGAGAAAAATATGCATGCTGCTGTTTGGTGAAGTATTCTGTATGTGTCTATTAGACACACAGTGTGGTTCAAGTCTTCTATCTCCCTATTGATCTTCTATCTGGTAATTCCATTATTGAAAGTGGGATATTCAATGGCTATGAAGAAATGTCCATTTCTCCATTCAATTCTGCTCAGCTTTGCTTCATAGCTTTTTCTATTCTAATGTTGGATGTATATATTTTTATAATTCTTATATCTTATTGATTACTGTTGCTTTGATCAATATATAATGTCTTTCTTTGTTTCTTGCAATAATTTTTGACAAAATCTATTTTGTCTAATATTTATGTAGAGGCCCAGTTCTCCTGTGTTCTCTCTCTCTCTCTCTCTCTCTATTTACATGATATGTCTATTTTCCATTCTTTCAGTTTTAACCTACTTGTATCTTCAGGTATAAAGTAAGTCCCATAATAGACTCACATAAGTGAGCACCATAGAATTTGATTTAACACATGTCATCAATTTAAGGCTTTTGAATGAGGATTTTTTTTTAAGATTTGTATTTATTTATTTGATAGAGAGAGAGAGAGAGAGATCACAAGTAGGCAGAGAGGCAGGCAGAGAGAGGAGGAAGCAGGCTCACTACTGAGCAGAGAGCCTGATGCGGGGCTCGATCCCAGGACCCCAAGTTCATGACCTGAGTCGAAGGCAGAGGCTTAACCTACTGAGCCACCCAGGTGCCCCTTGAATGAGGATTTTAATCCATTTACTTTTTCCCTTAGATTTTTATCTAAATTCCAGTTAGTTAGCATACAGTGTAACATTAGTTTCAGGTGTACACTTTAGTGACTGAGCATTTCCATACATCACTCAGTGCTCCTCACAGGTGTCCTACTTAATCCCCATCACCTATTTCACTCATCCTCCCACTCACTTAACCTCTGGTAACCATCAGTTTGTCCTTTATAGTTATTAAAAGAAGTATTTTAAAATGAAAACACAGAAATTAAAATGAATGTAAATTCTGTCACATGTTAAGATATTTACAGACTGCAAGGCAAAAGTTTATAAAAAGATATGTATAGAATACTTTTAATAAGCAAATAGGAATTTGGCAGTAGAAATATTCTAGGATGTTAGAACATTTGTAATTTTTCTTATAACCAAGGACTGAAGAACAACTTAATTTATAGTCACTTGTATCTCTTGATGCTGCCTGGTGGCTAGTTCCTTTTTTTTCTTTTTTAAATAGTGTCATGTTAGCCACCATAGAGTACATCATTAGTTTTTGGTGTAGTGTTCCACGATTCACTGTTTGCATATAACACCCAGTGCGCCATGCAATCCATGCCCTCCTCAATACCTATCACCAGGGTCACATATCCCCCTCCCTCCTTCCTTATAAAACCTTCCATTTTTTTTCCCCTGGAATCCATAGTCTTTCATGGTTCATCTCCCACTCCAATTTCTCCTACTCCATTTACTTTTAAAATAATTATTAATAAAGAGAAGTTACTTTTATCCTTTTATTATTGTTTGTCTTACATTTTTTGCCCTCATTTTTCTTATTACTGACTTCTTTTGTTTATAGTTTATTTATTTATTTATTTATTTATTTATTTTAAATTTTCCTAGTGACAAGGCTTTTATCTAAGGATGTCTTAAATTATTCATCATTTTTTAAAGAAAGTTTCCCTAGACAGATAATTCTTTTTTTTCCTCAATACTTAAATGTAACATCACACTGCCCTCAGGCCTTCAAAATTTGCTAAGAAATCTACTGATGATCTTCTTGAAGATTCCCTTTTAAGTGACAAACCACTATTCTCTTGCTGCCATCAAGATCCCCATTTTGTCTTTATCTTTTGAAAGCCAGGCTATAATGTATCTCAGTATGAGTAGCTTTGGATTTATCCCATGTGGATTTCATTGAGCATCTTGGATTTTTAGATCTATATCTTTTCTTAATTTTAAGATTTTTTCTGCCATTATTTAGATAATCTGTCTTCCCTTTTCTCACTCATCTCCTTGGGAGACCTTCATAATGCCTATATTAGTCTGTTTTATAGTATCCCGTAAGTCCCTTTGTTTTCTTTTCTTCACTTTTTTTTCTGTCTTTAGCCTCAATGATTTTAATTTTCCTTTCCTCAAGTTTATTAATTCTTTTTTTTTCTGACTACTCAAAATATTCAGTTATTATGCTATTTTAGCTCCAGATTTTCTGTTCAGTTCATTTTATCATTTCAATTTCTTTGTTGATGTTCCCATTTTGTTCATACATTGTATTCCTTATTTCCTATGGTTCTTTTCTTTTATTTTCTTTTTTTTTTTTTAATGAACTTTTGGGGACCTATGGTTCTTTTCTATGTTTCCCTAAGCTCTTTAAAGTTAAGACACTTATTTTAAAGTCTGTTCCTAGTAAGTTCAATGTCTGTACTTCCTCAGAGATGATTTTTCCAAATTTATTTTGTCCCTTTGAATGAATCATGCTTTCTTGTTTCTTTGTAGTGTGTGTGTGTGTGTGTGTGTGTGTGTGTGTGTTTAGTGAAAGTTGTTTATCTTATATAACAATAGCCAAAATTCCCAGTTTTTTCAGACTGATTCCATGCCAAAGCAGTCCATCTGTGATTGGCTGGGCCTGCTCTAAGCCTAGAGATAAACCCAAAATGAGAGTTTGAATCATTCCCAAGTATGTTTTGGACATATTTCTTGACTGCATCTGCATGTGGCTTTCTTAATTTCCCCATATATATGGCATATACGTATATAAATGTCAGAGGTCTCAGCTCAGAACTCACAGTATCAGATGGTCAGCTGTATTCCTCTAACCATTATCTGTTGATCCTTTGTTCCAGGTGTCTGCAGTGCTCCTACAATTTTCATGACCAGGCGTTGTCTGCTTTTCTCTGCCTGAGATTTGAATTAAGCATGCCAGAAACTTGTCTTTCAGGAAGCACCTAGACATCTTAAAACTTTGAAAATAAAGTCCCATTAGCTCACTACTGTTGAAAGGAACTGGGTTATCACCTTCTACAATATTCATATTGATATTTATATACATTCAGAAATCTCTTTTTATCTCCCCACTTCCCCACACATAACAGCACCACTTAAATATGCTTTGAGAGTAGAGCTTTAGCCTTCCAAAGTTTTCTTTATTTTTTCTTCTCTCTCATTCTCTCTTTCTCTCTCTCTCAGGCCTCTTAAATTTGTATAAGAATTCCCAAACCCTTTCTTATCAAGATGAAATCTTAAGTAATAATCGGGTTTTTGCTATAAATTTAGGTTCAAAACAAATATCTAATTGCACCACACAACTATATTGTCACCCAATAAATTCCTCTTGGGTAGAAGTCCATGAGCTGGTATTTGTTTTACTGTGAACCTAAGTGGATAATGCTAAGGGTGTGAGATACAGAGCAGTATGCATTTTTGATTGGCAGACCAAACACACAATCAGGATACGAGCTGAGCAGGAGTACCAAAAGAAGTGAGAATTTTGTTATTAAAACTTTCAGGGAAAAATGCATTTTAAATCTGTTTTAGCCTTATTCCACTTATTTGGGTATTTCAGGGATGCATAGGGGAATTTTTAGAGTATCAATCTTTTTAGCACTTGTGACCTCCAGAGTTCTTCCATTGGCCTGATATGGCAATGATAATGGGGACATGGGGACAACAGACTTCAGTGATAATACAGAATGAACAAAACCTGTGTTTGGAAAAAGTGGTCCTGAAGAATAAAAAGAAAAATCACGTTCCTTAGAACAACAATTAGAAGAAAGAGAAAAAATTCCTCCTAAAGGAGAAAGAGATTAATCTAAAGCAACTGGCCCAAGCTGATATCCCTGGAAATATTATTCAAAATACTAAAAGCATGTATAAAAAATTAAACACATGCATGTCAGTTTGAGACACTCTGAACATAGTAATTATTTTTTTTTATTTTATTTCTTACTAAAGATGCTTCTCAGAACTTATAGTATGCAAATAACAGTCCATGAAAATAGGCAAGTTGGGGTATAGAATACAGCAATACCTCTGATAAAATTACCATTATCCTGATTTCCTGGGAGTATTCATTAATACCTCTTAAAAGTGGTATCTGCAATGCCAAATTTGAGACATTTTTGGACAGATAGTGTTTTTCTAGAAATGGAGAGCTAGTTTTACCCTTTCAATCCTCTACAAGGATGAGGATTCCTTTGGAAGAGACTCTTTCCTCAGAACAATTAACCATTAACTTCTTCTTTCTCAAGCTTCACTGAGATATAATTAACAAATAACATTGTGCAAGTTTAAAGAGTCTAATTTGTTGATGTTGTGCATTTATATATTGCAAAGTGATTAGCACAGTAGGGTTGGTTAACACCCTCATCACCTCCCATAATTACTAATTTCTTTATGTGGTGAGAACATTTAAGTTGCCACTCTCTTAGCAATCTTCAAGTATATAAGACACTATTGTTAACTATAATCACCCTACTGTATATTAGCTATCCAGAACTAATTTCTCTTACAGCTGGAAATTTATAACATTTGACCAATATTAACATCGTAAGATAGTTTTTCTAAAATTTGGTATTTATTAACTGAAACTTGTCTTATTTCTATCATTTAATGAAATCTGATAGTGTGTATTTTATTGAGAACCCTAATTTTTTGATAAGTTACATGTTTCCTCTTGTTTGTACACATTTATAAATAAAATGAATGCAGGTTATAAAAGTATACATTGTTAAAGTTTAACAATGGTTTAAGATAGTTATGTTTAACAATTCCTAGTGCTATATGTAAATGAATTTTAAAATATTTTTGCAGAATTAGATTTCCTATCATTGTTCCAGTATAATTGATATCCTGTAAATATTTAGTTTAGTTTAGTTTTGTTTTGTTTTAATTCTCTGGTATCAGTAAGTTCTTACTTCCCTAAAATATAGGGAGAGGGGTATAATGGACCTGGAGTATTTTACCTGGCATTAGGAGGGCTGTAAAGAAAACAACCAAGAAACAAACAAACAAAAAAACAAACGAATAAAAAAACCACACCCTAACACATGCCCACACACACCACCACCACCACCAACAACAACAACAAAAACAACAAAAGAAGACTGGTCAAGAACCACTAATTCACACTTACCACATTATGGCTGTGTTAGCAATGCTGGGATGTCTTCCTGAAATTCAAAGAGTCTTTCTCAATGGTCTTATCTATAAAGCTGTACCTGTCTTCTTATGTTTAATTTTAACTCTTTTTTCCCCCAAAATATATGTCAGTACTTGAAATTTACTTATTTTTTATTTAATTAGTTTATAAATTAATTTAATTTTCATATCCCTTGAGAAAACTTTATATGGATGCCTTTGTCCCATTTAACACTAAACTCCTAGTGTTTAGGAGACCTGCACAGAGTAGAAAATAATTTCATATGTATATATATACATATATATATATATATATATATATATTGCAGTAAAGATGAAAGAAAAAGAGGAAGAGAACTTAAAAAGGTGAAAGATGAGAAGGGAAATTGGAAACAGAAGGAAAGAAGGGAGAAAGAGAAAACCGAAGACAGAAGGGGACAGCCACAAGTAAAGGAGAGAGAGGAAGAAAGCAAAAATCATCAGGGTCTCATACATTTTTGTACACTGTTAATGCCCAACATAATATTTAGCACAGCATCTTTCTTATGTAGGCCAATAACCTGAAAATAACCTGAAAGCAAAACTTCAATATCTTGTCCATTGCATTTCTCCCTTGTATTCTGCACTCAACATGTACCAACTCTTCAAGGCTCTTCAATGCTATGATGTCTTTCCCCTTTGCCCTCCAATCCTTTTGCTATCCTCCTTTTCTAGGTCTCTTTGTACCACATAAGCCCTAGAGAGATGGCCTTTTAACAAGTATCCCTTCTTTCTCAAACTCCTGTCAGGTTATTTTTCCTAAAGCACAGATCAATTCATGCCCATTCAAAAAACAAAAATTAAAAGTCCTTAATTCTATAGAGAACAGGACTCAGTCTCCTATCCTGATATTCAATAGATTTTCTCATAAAACTATCCACCAGATTTTCTACTTGATTTCTTACCAATAGTGGTAAAACATACGGGATCTGGACGCAGACAAACAACAAAAAGCCTATTCTGAAGTCATGTGGTTTGTTTTCTGTGCTTCCAACTTTCACATAGAAATAAATGCATAAAAATGTACTTATATTATAAAGGAGTTGCATGGTCATGTGCTATATGTAAAGTACCTGGCTCTCTGGGTTCAAATCCCAGCCCCTCCATACTTACTGTATAATTTTGACCAGTTACTTAGCCTCAGTTTCTTAACTATAACACTGGAATAATACCTACTTCATAGGCTTCTTCTAACAATTAAATAAGTTTAAAATTTCGAAGTCTCCTAAAGCACACAATAATGTTCATATATGCTAATTCATAATATACTTTTTTTTATCCAAATTCTCCCTAAAAATAGTTTTCCCATCTTCATTTTTTTTGTATTTTTTAACTGAAAACCCCTCTGACAAACCTGCCAAAAAAATTATTTGCACTCTTCAAGATTTCTTCCTGAAACATTCCCTGCTCCCTTATTGAAGTCCTGATCTACCTGCCAATCCTAGTTTCTTTCTTCTTTAAGACTTCACTGATACATGGCTTTCTCACACTATTGCTCTTGCTCTTCATTTGATGACTTGTTTTAAAAATATTTCCTAATTAATTGAAACCCACCTTTTTCTCAACACTACAATTTTGTTACATAGATACGTAACTTTTTAATTTTTTTATTATGTTCAGTTAGCCAACATATGGTACATCATTAGTTTTTCATGCAGTGTTCAACAATTCATTAGTTGCATATAACACCCAGTGCTCATCACAATGCCTGCCCTCCTTGATACCCATCACCTGAATTAAAATTAACTACAGTGAGACATCAGGAAGATGGAATACTAATAAGCTCCAGTTCCTTAATCTCTGAAGGAAACATAAAAACAAACAAACAAACAACAACAACAACAAAAACAGCTAGAGGGCTAAATAACTCAGTCAGTTAAGTGTCTGACTCATGATTTCAGCTATGGTCATGATCTCAGGGGCCTGAAATCAAGCTCCACATAGGGCTCCATGCTCTGTGCAAGTCTGCTTAAGATTTTCTCTCTCCTTCTGCCCCTCCTCCTGCTTATGCACTTCCCTCTCTCCCACTAAAAATAAATAAAATACTTTTTAAAAAGAAAAAAAGAATGTATATACAAATGATAGGATAATTTGTGGCAATTTTATTCACCCTTACCACATGATCTTCCTCTTGTGGAATAATGAAGAAAAAGTCCAGTCCCTGGTTCCCTTTCTTAGACAAGAAGGAACAGAGCAGAATTTATTTGCAAATGTCTAAATTTTCCATGTTGTACCATAGGTACTACTTTGTTCTGCTTGACTGGGAGCTTAGATGAAGTAAGGCAGCATAGCTCAGATTTCAGGTTGGGAAAGGCCACAGAAAGAAGAGGTTGACTCTACCATTTGTGACAGTTTCAGGAGGACTAAACACCTAAAGAAACTTGGAACAAGAGACTGTGACTAGAGAAATACAATCAAACCCCTAAGGCCCTCAGAAAGAACTGAAGTTAGTCTTTGGGAAATTAAGATCTTTAAAAGTCACTGTGTATATGAGGGATTCCTCTTTAACGCACATGCACAGTTACACACAAGACCTTTCTGGAAAAGAGACATGAAACAATCTTAAGCTTTCACACAGAATTGATCCCAAGGTCATAATATGTCCTATTAGTTAATGAAGTTCTTTCCTGGAAATCTGCTAAGAAGCTTAGGGGTGGCTGTCTTCCCAACTTTGAAACAGAACTTCTTCAGGAATACAAAGAAGCAAGAAAATAGAAAGCATTAAAAAAAAAAAAAGAGTCTCCAGAAACAACTTCCAAAGAAACACAGGTATCACACTCACTAGACAAATACTATAAAACAACTGATTCAATATCCTTAAATAGCTAAAAGAAAGCATTGATAAGGAACTAAAAAAAAAAAAAAAAGTCATGAAAATGACATATGAAGAAAATGCAAATATGAATAAAAAGATAAATATATTTTTAAAAAGGAGCTAGATAGAAATTCTGGAACTGAAAAATACAATAATTAAATTTAAAAATTCATGAGGGAGGAATCAAATAGGCTGAAGAAAGAATTAGCAAAACTGGGGATAGGACAATTCAAATTACTGAGTCTTGGACAGAAAAAAAGAAAAAGGACAGTAATATGGGCCTAAATGGTTGTGATATATGATCAAACCAATCAATATATACATTATGTAGCAGGAGAAAAGAGACAGAAAGGGCCAGAGACTATATGAAGAAGTAATAGCTACAAACATCCCAAATTTGAGAGAAAACATGAATCTGAAAATCCAAGAAACTCAGTGAAATTCAAGTAGGATAAACCCAAGGAGATACACAGAGAAACACCCTAAAATCAAACATTTTGAAAGACAAAACAAAGAATCTTGAAAGCAGTACAAGGATAGTAACTTGTCACTTTAAAAAGTGATCTTTAAGTAGCTTACTAGCATATTTCTCAGCAAAATCCTTGGAGGCCAGAAGACAGTGAGATAATCTATGTTAAATGGTTTAAAGAAAATAAACTATAAACCCAGAATTCTTTATCTGACAAAACTATCCTTCAAACATGAGAGGGAAATTAAGGCATTACAAAATAAACAAAAATTGAGGGTTTTCATTAACACTACACCTGCACTACTAGAAGTGCTAAATGTAGTCCTTCAAGTTGAAATGAAATGTAAGTAGACTGTTAGTCACATTAAAATATGAGTTTCCTGTTAAGGGTATACATACATGGACAAATATAAAAACCAATATAATCATAATTTTTATTTGTAACTCCACTTTTTATTTATACAGAATTTTAAATAAAAATGCATATAAAAACTGTAAAATCTATATTAATGGGTACATATGTATAATGATGTAATTTGTGACATCAATATCATAAAGTACAGGAGAGGTTGAACTGTGAGTAGAGTTTTTATATGTAATTAAATTAATTTTGTATAAATTTAAAATAGAGATTAAAAACTTTAGGATATTATATGAAATTTCTATGCTAATCTTCATGATATAAGGAATGTATTTATAGACTATATGCAAAAGGAATGAAAAGGGAATCAAAATAGCTTACTAAAAAAAAAATTTAAACAAATAGGAAAGCAGTAATAGAGGAAATGTAGGCAAGAAGCAGAAAGACACCCACAGAACAAAATAACAAATATCAAAAGTAACTCACTCCCTGGCAGTAATTACTTTAAATGTAAATGGATTGAATATTCTAATCAAAAGATGTAACTGAATAAAAAATTAGGATCCAACTACAAGCTACATCCAAGAGTTTAACTTTATATCTAAGGACATGCATAGGTTGAATTGAAAAAAAATGAAAACAATTCCATCCAAATATTAATTAAAAGCAGGAATGGCTATACTAACATCAGAAAAAAGAGACTTTTAGTCAAATATTGTATTATGAGACAGAAAAAGACATTATAAAAATGTAAATTAACTAAGACATGATAAAAGTATAAATTAACCAAGAAGATATAGCAATTAAAATCATACTTATACTATATATTAGAGTTCCAAAATATATTAAGTAAACCCTGATAGAATTGAAGAGATACATAGACAGCTCTAGAAAAAGATTTTAATACCCTACTTTCAATAATGGATAGACCAACTTTTGAGTTCTATTTGATACAGTATTAGAAATTCTAGCCAAATTATTTAGGCAAAAAAATCATAATAATAATAATAAATTCAAATTGGAAAGGAAGAAATAAAATTATTTACTTTTAATTTAATCAATTTATTTATTTATTTATATTTTTATTATTTACTATTTTATTATTTTATTTATTTTTATTTTCTTTATTTTTATTATTATTTTTTAATTAATTAATTAATTTATTGAATTAAAATTCAATAAAATTATCTCGATTTGCAAACTACATAATCTTATACACAGAAAACTCTAAATATTCTACACACAACACACACACCACAAATGGAGAAAAATAATAAATGAATTCTGTGAAATTCAGCACACAAAATTGAGTTTCATTTCTATACACTAACAATGAACAATCTGTAAATGAAACTAAGAAAACAATTACATTCAGAAGACCATCAATGGGAATAAAATACTTAGAAGTAAACTTAACCAAGTGAAATACTTATCACTGAAAACTATAAAATGTTATTGAAAAAAAATAAAATAAGCACTAATAAATGAAAAGAGATGTTTATGGGTTGAAATACCTAATATTGTTTAGATTTTGATAGCACCCAAAATGATCACAGATTCAATACTAAGTTTGTCAAAAATTATAATTTTTTACAGGAATAGAAATATCCATCTTAAAATTCATATAAAGTCTCAAGGAATCCTGGATAGTCAAAATAATCTTAAGAAAGAGCAAAGTTGAAGGCCTCACACCTCCTGTATACTTACTACAAAGCTATGGTCATCACTGTGCAGTGCTGGAATAAAAAAGACAAATAGATAAACCAAGAATAGAAGAGATTGCCCAGAAACAAAGCCTTATTTTTATGGACAAATGATTTTCATCAAGAGTTCCAAAACCATTCAATGGGAAAAGAACATCTCTTTTATAAATGGTAAGGGGAAAACTGGATACCCAGATACAAAATAAATAAATAAATAAATAAGTTGAATCTTTATGTGACACTGTACACAAAATGGACTAAAAACATAAATATAAAAACTAAAACTCTAAAACTATTAGACTGAAACATAGGGAAATCCTTAAGGACACTGGATTTGGTAATGATGTCTTGGATATGATAATAAAGGCACAGACAACAAAATAAAAACTAGACAAATTGGACCTCATCAAAATATAAAACTTTTGCACATCAAAAGACACTGTAAACCAATTAAAAGGGTAACTCATAATATTTGAGAAAACAATGAAAAATCACATGTCTTTTAGGAATCAATATCCAGTGTACATAGAGAACTTCTAAAACTCAACAACAAAAAGATTCATAAGTGGGCAAAGGACTTGGATAGCCATTTCTCCAAAGATGACCTGTTAATAGCTGATAAGGAAATGAGAAGTTGCTCAATATCACTCATTGTTAGGGAAATGTGAATCAAAACCACAGCAAGGAGGGGTCAAGATGGCGGAGAAGTAGCAGGCTGAAACTACATCAAGTAGCAGGAGATCAGCTAGATAGCTTATCAAAACATTGCAAACACCTACAAATCCAATGGGAGATTGAAGAGAAGAAGAACAGCAATTCTAGAAACAGAAAATTGACCACTTTCTGAAAGGTAGGACTGGTGGAGAAGTGAATCCAAAGCGACGGGAAGATAGACCGTGGGGAGAGGGGCAGGCTCCTGACAAACAGCAGAGAAATGGAGCACAAAATTATGACTTGTAAAAGTCTGCTCCAGTGAGGGACTTAGCTCCAGAGGCTAAACCGGGGTGAAGCCCATGCGGGGCAAGCGTGGCCCTAGGTCCCACAGGGTCACAGAAGGATCAGGGGTGTCTGAGTGTCACAGAGCTCGCAGGTATTAGACCAGGGAAGCCGGCTACAGAGACAGAGCTGAGGAGTGAGATCTCAGCTCAGGGTTACCATGAACCAGTCGCAGGCTGGGTGAGCTCAGAGCGTGGCCAGAGGCCAGGGAGACAGAAGTGATTGGGCTCTTTTCTCTGAGGGCGCACTGAGGAGTGGGGCCTCAGGCTCTTGGGTCCTCTAGGCCAGAGACTGGGAGGCCGCCATTTTCATTCCCGTCCTCTGGAACTCTGCAAAAAGTGTTTAGGGGACAAAAGATCCCCAAAGTGAACCCGAGCAGATTACTTAACCAGGCCCCTTGTAAGGGCAGTGCAATTGTGCCTCTGGCAAAGACACTTGATTATCACTACAACAGACGCCTCCCCCAGAAGATCAACAAGAAATCCAGCCAGGACAAAATTCAACTACCAAGGAGAGCAGCAGAATTCCAGTGGAGGAGAAAGCAAAGCACGAACGCATGGCTTTCTCCCCATGATTCTTTAGTCTTGCGGTTAATTTAATTTTTTTTTATTTTTTTTTTCTGCTAAATTTTTTTAACTTTTACCCTTTTATTTTTTAACTTTTTTTAACTAGTTTATCATATATATATAATATATATATAAATCTTTTTTATATTTTTCCTTTATTTGTTTTCTTTTTTTATTATTTTTTTTGGAATTTCTTTTTATCCCCTTTCTCCTTCCCATGATTTGGAGTCTCTTCTTATTTGGTTAAAGTGCATTTTCCTGGGGTTGTTGCCACCCTTTCTGTATTTTATTTGCTCCTTCATATACTCTTATCCGGACAAAATGACAAGGTGGAAAAACTCACCACAATAAAAAGAACAAGAGGCAGTACCGAAGGCTAGGGACACAATCAATACAGATATTGGTAATATGTCATATATAGAGTTCAGAATGACGATTCTCAAGGTTCTATCCACGCTCAAAAAAGGCATGGAATATATTAGAGAAACCCTCTCAGGAGATATAAAAGCCCTCTCTGGAGAAATAAAAGAACTAAAATCTAACCAAGTTGAAATCAAAAAGCTATTAATGAGGTGCAATAAAAAATGGAGGCTCTCACTGCTAGGATAAATGAGGCAGAAGAAAGAATTAGCGATATAGAAGACCAAATGACAGAGAATAAAGAAGCTGAGCAAAAGAGGGACAAACAGCTACTGGACCACGAGGGGAGAATTCGAGAGATAAGTGACACCATAAGACGAAACAACATTAGAATAATTGGGATTCCAGAAGAAGAAGAAAGAGAGAGGGGAGCAGAAGGTATATTGGAGAGAATTATTGGAGAGAATTTCCCCAATATGGCAAAGGGAACAAGCATCAAAATCCAGGAGGTTCAGAGAACCCCCCTCAAAATCAATAAGAATAGGTCCACACCCCGTCACCTAATAGTCAAATTTACAAGTCTTAGTGACAAAGAGAAAATCCTGAAAGCAGCCCGGGAAAAGAATTCTGTAACATTCAATGGTAAAAATATTAGATTGGCAGCAGACTTATCCACAGAGACCTGGCAGGCCAGAAAGAGCTGGCATGATATATTCAGAGCACTAAACGAGAAAAACATGCAGCCAAGAATACTATATCCAGCTAGGCTATCATTGAAAATAGAAGGAGAGATTAAAAGCTTCCAGGACAAACAAAAAATGAAAGAATATGCAAACACCAAACCAGCTCTACAGGAAATATTGAAAGGGGTCCTCTAAGCAAAGAGAGACCCTAAAAGTAGTAGATCAGAAAGGAACAGAGACAGTACACAATAACAGTCACCTTACAGGCAATACAATGGCACTAAATTCATATCTCTCAATAGTTACCCTGAATGTTAATGGGCTAAATGCCCCAATCAAAAGACACAGGGTATCAGAATGGATAAAAAAAGAAAAACCCATCTATATGTTGCCTACAAGAAACTCATTTTAAACCCGAAGACACCTTCAGATTTAAAGTGAGGGGGTGGAAAAGAATTTACCATGCTAATGGACATCAGAAGAAAGCAGGAGTGGCAATCCTTAGATCAGATCAATTAGATGTTAAGCCAAAGACTATAATAAGAGATGAGGAAGGACACTATATCATACTCAAAGGATCCGTCCAACAAGAAGATCTAACAATTTTAAGTATCTATGCCCCTAACGTGGGAGCAGCCAACTATATAAACCAATTAATAACAAAATCAAAGAAACATATCAACAATCATACAATAATAGTACGGGACTTTAACACTCCCCTCACTGAAATGGACAGATCATCCAAGCAAAAGATCAACAAGGAAATAAAGGCCTTAAATGACACACTGGACCAGATGGACATCACAGATATATTCAGAACATTTCATCCCAAAGCAACAGAATACACATTCTTCTCTAGTGCACATGGAACAGTCACCAGAATAGATCACATCCTGGGTCCTAAATCAGGTCTCAACCGGTATCAAAAGACTGGGATCATTTCCTGCATATTTTCAGACCACAATGCTCTGAAGCTAGAACTCAATCACAAGAGGAAATTGGGAAAGAACCCAAATACATGGAGACTAAACAGCATCCTTCTAAAGAATGAATGGGTCAACCAGGAAATTAAAGAAGAATTGAAAAAATTCATGGAAACAAATGATAATGAAAACACAATGGTTCAAAATCTGTGGGACACAGCAAGGGCAGTCCTGAGAAGAAAATATATAGTGGTATAAGCCTTTCTCAAGAAACAAGAAAGGTCTCAAATACACAACCTAACCCTACACCTACAGGAGCTGGAGAAAGAACAAGAAAGAAAGCATAAACCCAGCAGGAGAAGAGAAATAATAAAGACCAGAGCAGAAATCAGTGAAATAGAAACCAAAAAAAACAATAGAACAAATCAATGAAACTAGGAGCTGGTGTTTTGAAAGAATTAATAAGATTGATAAACCCCTGGCCAGACTTATCAAAAAGAAAAGAGAAAGGACCCAAATAAATAAAATCATGAATGAAAGAGGAGAGATCACAACTAACACCAAAGAAATACAAGCAATTATAAAAACATACTATGAGCAACTCTACACCAACAAATTTGACAATCTGGAAGAAATGGATGCATTCCTAGAGACATATAAACTACCACAACTGAACCAGGAAGAAATAGAAAGCCTGAACAGACCCATAACCAGTAAGGAGATTGAAACAGTCATCCAAAATCTCCAAACAAACAAAAGCCCAGGGCCAGACGGCTTCCCGGGGGAATTCTACCAAACATTTAAAGAAGAACTAATTCCTATTCTCCTGAAACTCTTCCAAAAAATAGAAATGGAAGGAAAACTTCCAAACTCATTTTATGAGGCCAGCATCACCTTGATCCCAAAACCAGACAAGGATCCCATCAAAAATGAGAATTACAGACCAATAACCTTAATGAACACAGCTGCGAAAATTCTCACCAAAATACTAGCCAATAGGATTCAACAGTACATTAAAAGGATTATTCACCACGACCAAGTGGGATTTATTCCAGGGCTGCAAGGTTGGTTCAACATCCGCAAATCAATCAATGTGATACAACTCATTAATAAAAGAAAGAACAAGAACCATATGATACTCTCCATAGATGCTGAGAAAGCATTTGACAAAGTACAGCATCCCTTCCTGATCAAAACTCTTCAAAGTGTAGGGATAGAGGGCACAGACCTCAATATTATCAAAGCCATCTATGAAAAACCCACTGCAAATATCATTCTCAATGGAGAAAAACTGAAATCTTTTCCGCTAAGGTCAGGAACATGGCAGGGATGTCCGTTATCACCACTGCTATTCAACATAGTACTAGAAGTCCTGGCCTCAGCAATCAGACAACAAAAGGAAATTAAAGGCATCCAAATCGGCAAAGAAGAAGTAAAACTATCACTCTTTGCAGATGATATGATACCATATGGGGAAAACCCAAAAGACTCCACTCCAAAACTGCTTGAACTTGTACAGGAATTCAGTAAAGTGTCAGGATATAAAATCAATGCACAGAATCAGTTGCATTTCTCTACACCAACAACAAGACAGAAGAAAGAGAAATTAAGAAGTCAATCCCATTTACAATTGCACCCAAAACTATAAGATACCTAGGAATAAACCTAACCAAAGAGGCTAAGAATCTATACTCAGAAAACTATAAAGTACTCATGAAAGAAATTGAGGAAGACACAAAGAAATGGAAAAATGTTCCATGCTCCTGGATTGGAAGAATAAATATTGTGAAAATGTCTATGCTACCTAAAGCAAGCTACACATTTAATGCAATTCCTATCAAAGTACCATCCATTTTTTTTTTCAAAGAAATGGAACAAATAATCCTAATATTTATATGGAACCAGAGAAGACCTCGAATAGCCAAAGGAATATTGAAAAAGAAAGCCAAAGTTGGTGGCATCACAATTCCAGCCTTCAAGCTCTATTACAAAGCTATCATCATCAAGACAGCATGGTAGGGACACAAAAAGAGACATACAGATCAATGGAACAGAATAGAGAGCCCAGAAATAGACCCTCAACTCTATGGTCAACTAATCTTCGACAAAGCAGAAAAGAATATCCAATGGAAAAAAGACAGCCTCTTCAATAAATGGTGTTGGGAAAATTGGACGGCCACATGCAGAAAAACGAAATTGGACCATTTCCTTACGCCACACACGAAAATAGACTCAAAATGGATGAAGGACCTCTATGTGAGAAAGGAATCCATCAAAATCCTTGAGGAGAACACAGGCAGCAACCTCTTCGACCTCAGCCGCAGCTACGTCTTCCTAGGAACATCGCCAAAGGCAAGGGAAGCAAGGGCAAAAATGAACTATTGGAATTTCATCAAGATCAAAAGCTTTTGCACAGCAAAGGAAACAGTTAACAAAACCGAAAGACAACTGAAAGAATGGGAGAAGATATTTGCAAACGACATATCAGATAAAGGGCTAGTGTCCAAAATCTATAAAGAACTTAGCAAACTCAACACCCAAAGAACATATAATCCAATCAAGAAATGGGCAGAGTACATGAACAAACATTTCTGCAAAGAAGACATCCAGATGGCCAACAGACACATGAAAAAGTGCTCCATATCACTCGGCATCAGGGAAATACAAATCAAAACCACAATGAGATACCACCTCTCACCAGTCAGAATGGCTAAAATGAACAAGTCAGGAAATGACAGATGCTGGCGAGGATGCGGAGAAAGGGGAACCTTCCCACACTGTTGGTGGGAATGCAAGCTGGTGCCACCACTCTGGAAAACAGCATGGAGGTTCCTCAAAGTGTTGAAAATAGAACTACCCTATGACCCAGCAATTGCACTACTGGGTATTTACCCTAAACATACAAATGTAGTGATCCGAAGGGGCACGTGCACCCAAATGTTTATAGCAGCAATGTCTACAATAGCCAAACTATGGAAAGAACCTAAATGTCCATCAACAGATGAATGGCTAAAGAAGATGTGGTATATATATACAATGGAATACTATGCAGCCATCAAAAGAGATGAAATCTTGCCATTTGCGATGACGTGGATGGAACTAGAAGGTATTATGCTTAGTGAAATAAGTCAATCAGAGAAAGACAACTATCATATGATCTCCCTGATATGAGGAAGTGGAGATGCAGTGTGGGGGCTTAGGGGGATAGGAGAAAATGAAGATGGGATCGGGAGGGAGACAAACCATAAGTGACTCTTAATCTCACAAAACAAACTGATGGTTGCTGGGGGGAGGGGCGTAGTGAGAGTGGGTGGGGTTATGGACATTGGGGAGGGTATGTGCTATGGTGAGTGCTATGAAGTGTGTAAACCTGGCGATTCACAGACCTGTACCCCTGGGGATAAAAATACATTATATGTTTATAAAAAAATAAAAAATAAAATTTCAAAAAAAAAAAAAACCTACCATAGCAAGATACCACTTCACACCCACTGGGGATGGATGGCTATTATTAAAGGAAACAAACAAACAAATAAAACAGGAAAATACGTTTTGTTGAGTCTGTATAGTAGTTGGAAATCTTGCCTACAACTGGTAGGAATGTAAAATGGTGCAGGTCCTATGGAAAACTGTGTGGTGGTTTTTCATAAAATTAAACATAGGATTAACATGTTACCCAGTAATTTCATTTGGGCACATATACCTAAAATATTTAAGAGTATGGTTTCAAAGAGATAGCTATACTCTCATATTTATAGCAGCATTATTCTCAATAGTCAAAAGATAGAAACAACCCAGGTATCCATCATCATATGAATGGATAAACAAAATGTGGTGTATAAAACAATGGAATTTTATTTAGCCTTAAAATCTAAATATATATATATATTCTACAACAATAATGAACCTTAAGGATATCATGCTAATTGAAATCTATCAATCACAATGGTAAAATAATTCCTCTTATTTGAGATACCTAAAATAATAAAAACCATATAGAAAGTAGAATGATGGTTGCCTGAGGCAAGATAAAGGAGCAATGAGTTGTTAGTATTTAATGGATACAGAATTTCAGTTTGAGAAGATAAAAAAAGAAAATTCTAGAGATTGATGGTGGTGATGGTTGCACAACAATGGGAATGTACTTAATGCCTGTGAAGATTTATAAGCAGAAAATCTAAAATTACAATCCAAAAAAGTAACTCCTATAAAGGAGCTTATAATCTGTTGGGAATTGCAAACTCACACACTTTTAGCATTGGATGATGGAAAACAATAGAATAATAAGGATGATGTTATAAGGAAAGAATGGGTTTGCCATCTTATAGCATTCAAATTTCAACAAGGAAACATAAACAAAATAAGTCCGTAGATTATATTTAATTTACGAGCCTTAAATTTAAGCCTTCTAGTGTAGACTTACATTTTTAAAAAAGACACACACACACACACACACACACAGACTTGTGTGTTTCAGAAGAAAAACTGTAGTGATACAGTGCTGAATGCATTCCGAGGGAAGGGAGCTCCCTCCAGGGGTGGGGAGCCAGGTTTTCCAGCCAGGCTGAGTTATGCCTCTTTGTCCTACCGGAATGTCCAATCCTGCTCCCCTCGGTATCTGGTGTAGTACAGATTCGTCTTTTGCTAGATGGTCAAGTAATATGTATTAGATTGTATATATTGAATTCCATCTGTACAATCATTCTTGGCTTCCATTCCTGACTCAATTCCTTGACAACTCATCCTGCTTCTCAGCAGCTAAAGACCTAAGCCCCAAATTGACAATTCCTCAAATTGGCCTGAAATCTTTTAATGTGAAAAAATTGCAACATAAATACTGCTCTTTTGTGCTCCATTCTGGACTCATATGGGCAGTTCTCCGGGGTTAATAATGTGACATAAAGAGACATTTTTTTTTCAGTGTTTATAGTTTAAAGGGTCACTGTGTAAAAACAGTAAAATTAAACTCCCAGAGGTACAATTCAGGCTTGAACAGAGCTATGCCATTATTCATTCAGTTCTACCATCCTTTAAGCAGAGATTTTAAACTTACCCTCCTATTTCTGTGTCCTTTAATAAAGAAAATTCTAGAACTCCCTCTACAGTTGATTTTTCACCATAATGACACTTGAAATGTACTGATTAGGCCATTACTGAAAGGACCTTAGCAATCTTGCCTCCTGTCTGCTTCAGAAAAAAAAAGAAAAGTTAAAGTTATCAATGTGACTGTTAGAAATGATGTCCAAGAGGTACACATAAGAGCTTTCTGCCTCTTACTCTTTATCTTCATCTGAGGAAAAAACCTTTAGAGGAACAGCATGCCATGAATCCTTCCCACTGCACCTTGTCCATCAGAATTGTTATGAAAGTGTATTTCTCGATTAGACACACTTCTCCTTGGGGTTTTTTGCATGACTCATTCCCAGAGAGAGACCCTCTTCACTCAATCCTGTATTTGCTTACTTCCATCATACGTGTCAGCATTTGAATGCAAATAAGAGGAGGTTTGAGCTTGTAGACCCTGCCTTGCACTGAGTTCTTTGACAAGTTTTATACTATCCGATGTCATCCTTTCTGTGTTCTTCGGGATCTAATCTGCTACTTCATAGAAATATACTTTTGACCAATACATAGCTCTTGAAAATATGTTCAAATTTAAGAAGAGAAAGAGCATGAGAATCTAATCACTGAGTGTTTAGGATTATAGACAACATATATTTGGAGAGATATAGGGGCAAAGAAGCCTTCACATAGTGACAGACTAAAGCTAGACTCTTCCCCAGAAGCCAATGTGGCTTCAATATTAGTTTTGGAGTGAGATTGATTGGGATTAACTCCCTGAGTTAACATATCTAATTTTGTGACCTTGGAAATGTTGCTTGCCTTCTCCAGTGTCTTATTTTCTTCATCTACAAATTAAGCTGCAATAATAGTAATTAGATCAAATGTTTTGTTACAAAGACCAATGAGTAATCCATATAAAATACTTAAAAAGAGGATGCTTGACAGAAAAGTGCTCAGTAAATTGCTAACTGCAGGAATCCTACTCATTCTGATATCAGGCTGACTTGGTTCAAATTCCAAGCCTACTTCCCAATTTAACTGCAAAGAACTTTAGCTTATTTATCTACAAAACATGGATAAACAGATATATAAGCAGTCAATGAGAAAACATACATAAAAATCTTATTAAAATCCTAGAAACCCAGTAATATCTTGATGAACATAATGATGATGTATTTAAAATTAGAGATTAGTATGAAGTCAGTAAGGAATAAATATTAGTTTTCTATCTCTAATAATCTAACCTCCCACTTTGTCAATGCCTTCAGTCTGTGTGAAAAATGTGGCCAATAGAAGGAAAAACAAATCATTTGACCTGAATTAGCTAAGATATTTTCTACTTCAAAATCAAACCATGTTTGAAATTAATGATTATAATAGTCATCATTTACTGATCATCCTCTTACTGCTTCACACATCATCTTAGTGCTCTGTAGAGCACTACAGAAGCCCATTATTATATAATTATTACTCTTGCTTCCCTGATAGATAAACCATGGCTCACACAATGAACCAAACCATGCACTGGCATTACAGATAATACAAGGCAGAAATTGACTTTGAAAGCAAAAGTGTCCACGCTCTTTTTGTGACACCTGCCTTAAAATGAAAGTAAGTGGCCTCTTTAAATATTATAGATTTAAGTTTTATGAATTCAGTATTCATTCTCAGGGCTCTTTCTATAAATTGTTCCTAAATATTGAGACTATTAAAAATAAAAATAGAAAACTAATTCCATTCTGAAACACAAACAGAGTATCTAAGAAGCAAATGAGTCTATTTAAAGAAATGATGACTAAGAAAGGATTATAGAACCACCCTAGGCTGGTAATTATCTCTGGAACAGCCAGCTTTCTTTAAGCAAACAGACTGGGTGGAGATTGTACAGTGAAGTCCAACTCAAAAAAACTACACCTGTTGAACACTTAAAAGACATTTCTGGAGTGTACCTCTCCACAGTTTGAAATGTTTAGGGTATGGAGAACATAGTGCCATGCATTTAGTGTCTGTTTCTTTTTAATGCTGAGACTTATGATAGAGTGAATCATATATAAAATATTGACAATCCTACTTCATACACTAAAAAGGGCTAGGTTGTAAAATTTTAAAATTGCAGTCATAAGTGATATTTGGTAATAATTGTAATGGTTTATTTTAATTAAATTAAACTAAAAAAATAAAGCTTCAAGGAACAGAGAGTCTGGTCTGTTTTGTTATTTATTTGTTTGTTTGTTTAATTGGGGGGGCAGAAGGAAAGGGAGAGAGAATCTCAGCAGACTCCCCCAATGAACATGGAGTCAGCCATGGGGCTTGAGCCCATCACCCTGAGATCATGACCTGAACTGAAACCTAGAGTCAGATGTTTAACCAACTGAGCCAACTCAGGCACCCCTGGCTTGTTTTTGAAGTGGACCTTCGAATAAGAAGTTCCACAGAAGAAGAACAAGTGTTGGGAGTTTACACTTAGTTAATTCACAAATAATTTAATTCTGGTGCGCCTGGGTGGCCCAGTAGGTTAAAGCCTCTGCCTTCAGGTCAGGTTATAATCCCAGGGTCCTGGGATAGAGACCGGCATCAGGGTCTCTGCTCAGCAGGGAGCCTGCTTCCCCCCACCTCTCTCTCTCTCTCTGCCCGCCTATCTGCCTACTTGTGATCTGTCAAATAAATAAATAAAATCTTAAAAAAAAATAATTTAATTCTACCTCTGACCACCCCCTTTAATTTGGTCAGTTTGTCAAGTCAACCCAACCCCAACATAATTCAGTTCAATCACCATCTGGCCTTGGCTCTTTTGCCTGGCATCTGCCATTCTGCTTGGCAGTGAGGATATAACAATGACCACACAAACAACCTGCTCTAACAGACCTTCTAGTCTGGTAGAGATATGCATGAAGATTCTCCTTGCAATTTATATTTGCTTTAGTGTAGAAGGATAAAGATACTTGCAGATCAGTTCTGGAACCAGGATGGGCTGCTGAGATTATGTAGAATTCCATATTGTACTCTAAAAATTTCCTTTTATCTAATGTTTAGGTATTAGAGAAACTTGGCAGGGCAGAACACAACTGAAGAACTTAATTTACCTGACAGACATTCAAAATCCATTATAGGATTTGTGGAACATATTGCTAAGGTTATAGTGAAATAGGTTGAGTCAGATATCAATTTCCCCATCATTATAGCTAATAGAGCATTCTTCACACTCCCATTTCATCCCCTGTAGAAATGTTCCTAACTTCTACGTATTCCCAGCAATGTTATAGTTTTATGTTTATTCTGGTTCTGAGGTGTGTTTTTGCTTTTGTTTTCTGCTGAATCTATTACTAATGTGTCAGTTCAAGGTTATATTCCCAGTGGCACCCTTTCAGTCAGCCCTGCTGTTAGACTCTTTCTGTTGACTGCCACTGAATTACTCAAAATTTAGTGATGTGAATATATTATATTGCAGCAATATAAACAACTTTAAATTCAGTATAAGACATTTCTTAGAGGTGGTTTAAGATGGTGGGGTAGGAAAATGCTGAACTCAACTCCTCCAGTGGACATAACAAATACACAGCTCTATATAGAATAATCCACTCCAAAAAGAACTTGAGAATTTGCTGAACACCTCTTCTACAACAAAATATGGAAGGACTATACTGAGATAGGTAGGAGAAGCAGAGCAACATTTGTGCCTCAAACTCCACCCCTTGGAGAGCAACCTACAATTTGTAGGAATCTCAAAAACAAACAGAAATATAAATGAAGTTTCTTCTACAAAATAACACCACACCAGGTACTCCAACCCTCAATTCTTATATGAGAGACAAGCGCCCAAAATATCTGACTTTGAAAAGCTATGAAGATTACATTCAAGGTAAATATAGAGCTAAAGAGAATGAAGTTTCTGCTCTTTAAGCTTTGGTGTGTAGAACCATTTCCCTCAGGACCCAACACAAAAAACAGCAGTTTGAAAAGAGTCTAGACTATAAGTAAAGAAGTTTCACTTGCTAAACTTAAAGCATCTGCCAAAGGGGCAGAAGTCTGCCAGGACTCTCTCCAAGAACAGAATGATAGTAGATGACATTTTCCTAGGCCCCACCTCTACATTACCAGCAAGAAGGCTAGTGGACACCACTTTAGACCTTCATTCTAAAGACCTAACAGCAGCAGGTGAATCCCCCTGTTCCCTCACCACTCATGCAGTATTGCCAGGCATAGAGAATGAGCAAACCTACAACCCCCAGCCGCTTACTGTGCTCCAACAGGCACAGCAGGAGACATGTGCCTCCTCACACCACTCATGCAGCCCCAATAAATAGATGTAGCAGGTGAGAAGTCCTGCCTACCCATACTGCTCATGCAATCTCAACAGAAACGCAGAGAATCAAGCAAAATGAAGAAATAGAGAATCGTGTTCCCAATAGCATTTAAATGATACAATAGAATCACTGAGTGACTTAGAAGATAGGGTAATGGAAATCACCCAAACAGAGCCAGAAAAAGAAATAAATAAATAATAATAATAATAATAATAGTAATAATGTCTTAAGGGATTGGTGGAACATCATCAAATGTATTAACATTTGCTTTATAGGAGTCTCAGAAGGAGAAAAATAGGCAGAAATCTTTTTTGAAGAAATAATGCTAAATGTTTTCTTAGCTCAAGGAAGGAAACAGACATCTAGCTTTAGAAAGCACAGAGAGAATACTAAGAAAGATGAACCCAAAGAGATCCACACCAAGACATATTATAATTAAAATGTCAAAAGACAAAGATAAAGACCCATAAAAGCAAGAGAAAACTAATACAAGGGAAACCCTGCAAGACTATCAGCAGATTTTTCAGTAGTGACTTTTCAGGCCAGAAGAGAATGGCATGATATATTCAAAGTGCTGAAAGGAGAAAAAAAAAAATCCAACCAAAAATACTATACCCGGCAATATTATCATTCAGTATTGAAGGAGAGATAAAGAGTTTCCCAGACAAGCGTAGGGAGTTCATTACTATTAAACCAGACTTGCAAGAATTGTTAAAGGAAACTTTAAGCTAGAAAGAAAAGGCTATAACCAAAAATAAGAAAATATATGAAAGAAAAGGATCTAACTGGTAAAGCAAATATATAGTAAATGTATTGGATCAACCACTTATATAGCTAGCATGAAGACTAAAGGCCAATATTGTGAAATCAACTATAATTATGATAATTAAGTAAGGAACACAAAAAATAATGATATGTAAAATATGACATCAAAAGCATGAAATATGAATAGGGGGTAAAAAGTAATATTTTTGTAATGTGGTTGAACTTAAAATAGACTGATTGTATTATATATATAATTCACATATAATTCATATATAATGACATAATTATTAATATATATTAATAATTCATTATACAATATATTGCATTGTATATATAATGTATGTGTGTATATGCACATGTATGTATGTATATATGTGTGTGTACATATATACATATATAATGTAATATATAATCTATTATACATATTACATATACATGTAATTCATAATAATTCATATATAATGGCATATACCATATATACACATATTAAATATGTGTATATATACCATACACATATTATACATATTTATATATATTATATATGTATATTTATATATGCATGTATACATATTATATATATAATACATGTATAGGGTATATATATGCCATTACATATGAACTTTATGGAATTTACAAACCAAAAACCTATAATAGATACACAAAAAATAACAAAGAAATCCAAAAAAAAAAAAAAAAACCACCAAAGAAAATCATTAAATTGCAAAGAAGAGAGCAAGAGAAGGGAACAAAGAACTACAGAAAAACAAGAAAACAATGAAAAAAATATATATATATACACATATATATTTAATTTATATATATGGAATATTATATTACTCAGCCACAAAAAAGAATGAAATCTTGCCATTTGTGACAATATGGATGGACTTGGAGTCTATTGTGCTAAGTGAAATAAGTCACAAAAAGAAAGGCAAATGCCACATTATTTTATTTATATATGGAATACATAAAACAAAACAAATAAGCAAAACAAAATAAGAACAGAAACACTGACAGAGAGAACAAACTGACAGTTTCTTGAGAAGAGTTTGGTGGGTGGGCAAAATGAAGAGGTTCAAGAGGTACAAACTTTTGGTTATAAAATAAATTTAGTCATGAGGATGTAATGAATAGCATGGGGAATATAGACGATAATTTTGTATTAATTTTGTATGTTACAGAGGGAAACTAGACTTATATGTGTGGTCATTTTTTAATGTATATAGCTGTGAAACCACTATGTTATATACCTAAAACTAATATAATATTGCATGTCAGTTATATTTCAATGCAAATTTCACTGTCATTTCCCAAATTCAGAGTACAATTTTTGCATGTCCTCTCCTCCCATGTTTTAATCCTCTCTTCTAATCCCCAGGCTCCAGTATTCATTTCTAGTCAGATGATTTGTTCATATATGAATCTTTGTTCCTTTGTCTAGACTAGAGATAACTGAGGCTCCTAGAGTTTTATCAGCTCCCCCAAGCATCATTTAAAAATATCTCTAAAAGAAAGAAATTCTGGGCACTAACTTCAAGATGATATACAGTTTTACTTTTCCACAGTATGTAAATAAATAGATGATTTAACAATAAAATTCATATGTATATATACCTTGTCTCCCAGATGGACTCTATATTCTTTGTGAATGATATTCATATTTTAAACTCCTTTGAATCCTGTATTTCATTTAAAATAGCACTCTAAACACACTACTCATGGAAGGCAGAGAATGTTCTGCATGCTAAGAGAACATATGTTGTCCTTTTGGTTGCGACAGCGGAGGTAGGCAGTAGAATGCTATGGAAAAACAAGCTTTTGAGCTAGGTTCTATTAGCTGCTTATTGTATGAATTTGGGGTAAGTCATTTAATTATTCTGCACTTTAGTGTCTTCATTGGCCAAATTTATTCTGTCTGTCTCAGTAGTGGGAGAATTAAATAAGGGTGGAAATCAAAACACAATTATGTTTCTTTTTCTTCACTGTATATAGTTTGGTGAATAAAAAAAAAAAAACTATAAAATGAAAAGTTTTAGGTGCCCATCATGGCCATCAAGCCAATGTAAAGGGAAACTTTTGGTTGATTAAGAATCTGGGTATCATGTCTTTGTTGCCCTTTAGCCAACTTGCATTTGATTCTAGTGGACAACAGTGTGTTGATCATGTTTCTAGCTTCTGTAAAAATAGTGCTTTAGCATCTGTCATACATGGATATGCTGGATACACTTGGTCTGGGACAACATGATAACATGCCTCCCGGATACGGGCCCTTGACCTCATGTCTCCTCTATGGCTCCCTTCCTCCTCAGGAGAAGTCCTCCTCTCAAGGGCATAATTTTCAAATACAAAGCTGACCAATCTAAAGTTCACACCCCAACTACTATACACCTGTACTAGGTACCTAACAACAAAGGACAGCTACCAAGCTTCAGAGTCTGTTGAAATCATTCAAATTAGGGACACCCGGGTGGCTCAGTCATTAAGCGGTTGCCTTTGGCTCTTAGGCCCAGGGTCCTGGGACTGAGCCCTTCATCTGGCTCCTGGCTCCACGGGGAGTCTGCTTCTCCCTCTTCCACTGCCTCTACCCCTGTTTGTGCTCTCTCTTTCCTTCTCTCTCAAATAAATAAATAAATAAAAACTTAAAAAAAAGGAAGAAATTATTCGAATTAGCCAATTTTAGACAGCTTACCCTGCTTTACCTGTTTTTTTCTGAATAAGTCACAACTAAGGCTCTTACAGTTCTCCCCTTTCCTTCTGCTTTATAACCAGTCCTGGTGATTGGTTATAATCCTGGGGATTCCCCCTTTGATCCATGACCCTCTCCCATCCCTGAAGCATGATATGTACTCCACCTCTTGGGGTCTGTGAGTAGGCAAACTGTCTTTTTAATGGCAATCTTTTCCCCATCTATTGTTCTTACTATAATTCAATTTTCTAGTAATACACTTTATTTTAAAACATACCATCAGCATAAATCAGTGAAGTAGCAATAGGAGCCTCTGATTCCTCTTGTGCCATTAAGCCACTTAATCCAAGTCGACTCTTTCTCTTAACTAGATTTCTGAAAATGAATTAGAGTGGACTATAATTTCATGATTTATTTCATTTATGAAGAACACTCAGTATTTGGTTTCTTGTTGTACCTTAATATTGTTATTTTTATTATTTTTAAGTATATGATTAACACACAGGTTCTAATGGAACTCAAACACCAGAGGGGAGACACAAACACAAAACAGACAAAGATGTGGGTATATGACATACAAGAGATTTGGTTAAAGAAGAGCTTTGCTGTTTTTTTTTTCTCATCAACCATAGAATCTTCTGAAAAAAAATAGAAAACAATATAACATGTATTCTTTAAAAACCCACAGAACTTGGCTCAACTGGCATAATTTTGATATAAATTTTGATAATAGACACATTTATACTAATAAGCAATCACCCATGTTAAACATATTTGGAAGGAAAAAATAAGTTTCTAACTCAGCAATAATATAATATTAGGATACTGAAGTTGAAAATGAAGCTGATTGGAAATGTAATAAAATATTTCTTCTTTAATGTATTGAAGAGATAGTACAGTGTATGTAATACTTGTTCAATGTGTAGGAAGCACCATATAATAAGTTTATTCATCATGAGATATTTACTAAGAAGTTACTGTGTTATACATATACAGGATGTGATGAAAAGTCAGAGTTCCCATGTGAAGGCTTTTACAACAGATGTGAGGGTACCATATAGAGACAGACACATCATTACAACACAAGGATAGCCGCACATAAAACGTCCTTAAGGAGACACAAAGGAGGGAAATTAGATTAAGCAGAGAGTCCTGAAGGCTTTCCAAAGGAAAAGACACTTGAAAGGAGTCTGAAAGAAGTAAATGGCATTATTCTCACTGAGATTCTTACCACACCTAACACCGAAGCAAGAGGTTAAGAACACAAGGAAATGAAAAGATTAGGAATATCTTCTAAATAAATTTTTATATAATTTCATAATCAGAATCTCAGCAACGTATTCTTCATTTTATAGATAAAGATTTGCTGAGACCTGGAGAGGTCAAGTAACTTGCTAAGGGCTACACAACTAATTAGCTCCTTAGCCAGAACCAGACTTTCTGCCTCCTAACTCCCCAGCATGTGGCAGGAACTGAAGCCGTACAGAAAAAAGTAAAAGGACTATAACATAATGGTAAGGTATTTTAGGGACATGTTCTTATCCTGGAGTCTTTTTTAAGGCTTTGTGCTGCCAAATGTGTTTGGGAATAGATTCATTTCCCTGTCCCCATGTATCCTCAGAAGGTTACACTGCAATTGACCCTACTAGGAAAAACCCACAGGTGACAGGAAAGCATCATTGCAAAGAAATCAGCTCACATATGGGGTCACTAAATAGAGAAAACAAAACTTTAAATTGAGGTTAGAAGAAATCTTTAAATAGTCAGAAACTTAGATAAATATCATATTGACTTATTAGTCTCCTCTCTCATTTTTTTAGAATATACATTAGCACAATGGAAGAACAGAAATTTTTCTTTCTGCCTAAGGGACCCACATAGAGACTGGAAGGATATCTCTAATTTTGTTAGTTCTGTCTTCAAAAAACTAAGGCTAGGACATAGTTTTCCCTTACCTAAATAACACTTTTATTAATCAGTTAAAGCAGTCATTCAGAAAATAGTAAAAGACGTATATTGTGCTACCTTTTGAGATAGACCATTATTAAGCTCTCTCTTCATTCAGAGCTTAATATCTCTTAAGGTTGGGGGAGGGTCTAAAAACCAAAGACCAGCCTATCTCTCAACCTGTGAAATATCCCACCTCTAGCAGTCTTAGTTGGGCTTACTATTATGATTGCTTTAAAACTCAACTCAGGTGTCACCTTCTCTTCCTTTTCTTGGCCTACCCTTCCCAAAATGGGTCATGTGTTCTTCCTCTGCGTTCTTGACATCACTCTTACATATTGCAATAATACTGACTGCATCAGACTGTGATCATAGGTATCTTTCTTTCTCATTACACTGTGAACTCCTGAAGGTCAAATAATATATTTTATTTTACTTATACACTTTACATTCTGAATAAAATAATATGGAGTGTTGCAGATGTCAAAACAATAATTAACTGAAGAAAACTAAAATACTTGCCTAACAGCTGTACAATTTATATAGGTGAGGGTGGTGTCATATTCCTGTTGTCATTTGAGAAAATTCTGAGCTTCATACAGAGTAGGAACTCAATAATTTTGATAAATAAATGTGATTGAATGGAAGGCAAACTAAAGGGGAAAGCATTATATGTAACTGATAATAAAGAAGATACTAATGTTAACTAAAACAACAACAACAACAAAGGAAGTTTATAGATAATGAGAAGGTGTTAACTGGACCTTGGAAGATTCTTCATTTGGATGGACATTCAGGGAAAGGGGAGGAACTTCAAGTGGGAGATAACTAATACAAAGATATATTAGTGAGAATGAACTCAGAATATCTGAAGACAAGTCAGTTGGCATATGGGTTGGGCAAGCATGAACAGGCACATCTACACAGGATCCATATGCCATCCCTTACAGGTCCTTAATGGTATGTTATGAGAAACATTAAATAGATAAAGATTAATACTCCCATTTTAATCAATCAAGCACAGTTATTGCCTAGTGATGCAATGACAAGTTTCTACAATAGTCTTTACATGAGGGTAATCTCTACTCTTCTAATTAATGTTAAATGGAGATACAGATTTGTTAGACTTTTCACACTCCACAAGATGTAGCAATGTGGAAAATTAGCAGTTAATAAAATTTCTTTGGCAATATTATCTGAAAATACAAAAATTTTCATGAACATGACTTAGACGCTGTTATTTTGGTTTAAACATGTAACTTCTGTTAGTCAATTAAAGAAATTTACCAAACCAGAAGATTTAGACCTTGCCTATTCTTGGAAATGTGAGCTGAGTAGGATATTTCCAAGAATATTAGAAATAACTTCCTCCAGAAAACCTAGCATATGCATTAGAACCAGATGGGTCTTCTTTCAAATACCTCCTTCACTACCTAACATGTTTGAGCCTGATTCTCATCTGCAAATGCCTAGCTTGTGATACTCATCTCAAAGGATTATTGTCAAGATTAAAGAAATAATGTATATAAGTGGTCAAGTAAAGTATCTGGAATATATTGGGCACCAATAAATGCAATTATTTTTCATAATTTTTTCATAATTCATTTCTTTTATTTATTATAATTCACTTATTTGTTGACACCCATGGATTTCTCCATTCATATATTTACTGTATGATAACTCTGTGTGTTTAGTTCTATTGTTATGTGCTAGTGATTCATCAGTAAATTTTTTTGTCAACAGACAAAAATTTTTTTTGTCAACAGACAAAATCATCTCTACTCTCATTTGCTTATATTCTGTTGGGAATAGGGAGAGGAAATAACAACCCCAGTGAAATAAAGTAAACCATATAGTATCTAATATAAATGGTAATTACTGGGGAAGGAAGATAAAGCAGAGGGAAAGACAGGGAGTGTCAGAAGCAGAAGGTTTATAATTTTTTTAAAAGGTTTTATTTATTTTTTTGACAGAAAGATCACAAGTAGGCAGAGAGGCAGGCAAGGAGAGAGGAGGAAGCAGGTTCCCCGCCGAGCAGAGAGCTTAATGCGGGGCTCCATCCCAGGACCCTGGGAACATGACCCCAGCCGAAGGCAGAGTCTTTAATCCACTGAGCCACCCAGGTGCCCTGGGTTTGCAATTTTAAATAAGGTAGTCAGGGAGTGACTCCCTAAAAACTGACAGTGAACCCACACTTTTTAAGAGGAGGAAAGAATGAGCCATTCAGATGTCAGAGAGAACATTCCAGTCAGAAAAAAGAGAGTGCTATAGCTTGAGGTGGGGTTGGCCAGACTTCATCTAAAGACAGCAAAGAAAATGGCATGTTTGGAGCACAGAGATCTGGGGAAAGGTGAAGATGACTTCAGAGAGAGATTGGGGCCGACCAATTAAAAACTTTATGGCTTTGGCTTTATTTCTGAGTGACATAGGAAGAGTGGAGGGAACTGAGCAGAGAGGTGGTATCACCTTATTAAAATGACCAGTTTTAATAAGGTCGTTCTGGCTGCTTTGTGAGAGCAGACTACAAGGAGCAAAAACACTAGTTATGATCAGGGTGGGCATAGTAGAAGGACTAAAATGGGTCAGACTCTGGATGTAGTGCAGATATACTAGACACAGAATGTGAAAAAAAAGAACAGTGTCTAGCATGACAAAAAGGCGTGTTTGTCAGGGCAATCGGTGGTTCAGTTGATTGAGCATCTGACTCTTGGTTGTGGCTCAGGTCATGATCCCAGGATTCTGAGATCAGCCCTGGCATGGGGCTCTACACTCAGTGCAGAGCCTGTTTGAGATTCTCTCTCCATGGCCCCTCCTCCCACTCTCATGCTCTCTCTAAAATAAATAAATAAATCTTCATTTAAAAAAAAAAAAAAAAAAAAGAGTGACAGCACAGCCTTTGGTCAAAACCACTAGAAGAAAGTAATTGCCTTAAGAGGTATATGGAAAACAGTGGAGGAAATAATCACGTCATTCAGCAGCTCTCATGCCCCCCTTCCAAAATTGCAAATTCTCCAAAGGTCATATTATGTCTATATTCCACTTGTATCTCTAAGAGGTCCAGAAAAAATTACTGGTCTCATATAGCCAGTGGTCAATAAATACTTGAACAGAAAAAAACTAACTTTGGGCACCATACTATGTTAAACACCTCATATACATTATTTAATTTAATGTTTGAAGGGTTTTGTGACACTGTTTTATTACTAAGTAAAACTTAATTCCAGATTGTCTGTCTATATATGCCGTGAAAATTGTCAGTGACTTTTGACATCTGAAACATGTGATGTTATTACTGAAATGTATCCCAAACCCACACAGCCAGAATTTTTTTTGTTTCTGAGCCCTAGAAATCTGAATTTTTAAAAAGGGCATATGATGATTTTACTATATTCTCAAATTTTAGAATCACTATTTCAAAGCATAGCTGACTGAATGATGGATGACTGTAAAGGAATATAAGGGAACAGAATAGATGATCCTCCCTGGTAACTATTTGCACTCCATTATTGCTATGGTTCTAGACATCCCTTTATTTTTATTGCCGATGTTTGAATATGGATGTCTATAGAACATATCTGCATATAGCTTATTACTTCACTGCGGAAAAGTTGTGTCAATGTAGGGAAGTCACAGTCTCCAAATAAGCAAGAATAATGCATACTATATTTTATAAGAAGATTATATGCAAAGTGTCCAAACCACACCTCTGTTTGCAGATGAGCAAAAGTAATTGACTTACCAGGTAAGATATTGTTCTTTTAGAGGAAAAACACTTAAACCCACAAAAGATATCTGTTTTTGATATCATTCTATAATAATCAGTGTTTAATAGATAACATTGGTAGTTTTTTCTTTTTTTTTTTTTTTTAAGATTTTATTTACTTGATAGAAAGAGACACAGTGAGAGAGTCAGATGCTCAACCAACTGAACCACCGGTTCCCCTGACAAATACGCCTTACTATCACACTTGACCCTGTTCTTTTTTTCACATTCTGTGTGATCCCGGAACCCTGGGATTGTGACCCGAGCCAAAGGCTGACACCCAACAACTGAGCCACCCAGACACCCCTAGTTTTTTTCTTTAATAACAAAAACTTTTGGAAAATTTCAACCAGAGAGAAGACATATATTTTCATTTTAAAAACATCAGAATTAAGGATTAATTTTTGGGGAAAAATAATTAATTCTTGATAAAGAAACAGAGGGGATTATTACTTAAATAAAATAAAAAATAGGAACTATATTTAGTTTTGTTATTCAAACTGCTTTGTTAATCACTCCCTGTCTACCACCCACCATGCTCACTCATTATTGAGTTAGAAAACCATAGGCATATCCTGGTTGCAGATTTAGCTCTGCAAACAATCCAGATAGTTTTGATAAAGTTAGGAATTTAATGAAAGTAATTCTATTATGCTCACTGATGGCAGTCTAATATTGGAAGATTGAGTAAAGTTTGTGCCTGTGGCATCTTTTTCTAGGGTTAAATCAACTTCAGCAATGATTCTTGTACATTATAGTCTCCACCGAACTAGATCTTTATATATTCACTAAAGCATAGTTTTCTAATTTGTGTTCTAAGGGACACTAGTTCCAGATAATGCCCTGAGGTAAAGAGAATATAAGAAATATGTTGTCTCTTAGAGTATATTATATAGTCTAGCAAAATAGTTTGAGACATCCTGCAATAAATGAATATGTTCGATTTTGTTTAACTTGGTGTTACCCAATCTTATTGTGTCATGGAACCATTTGCCACCCAACAGGGCAGCAAAATGGATTATCATGAAATCCACTTGGGAAGCACTATTCTTAGCTTAATTTATAGGTAACTTTGTTAAATATCAGAAGATGCTGGAGTATATATAGTTGCCATGCCATTTAACAACTCAAGGAATTTACCAAGTATTAATTCTCAAGACTATGTTCTATAAACTTATTATACTGCCATAGTCACTGGTCCTACTATGTTCAAGCTACTTTGGTAGGCACTGGGATTGCAGTAGAGAATATAATCTCTCAGCAAGTCATAACAATAGGGGAAGGGGTGACAAAGAGTTAACAACTAGAGTTTTGATAAGGTTTAAAACATATAATGCATGTACCAGTGCCTGGCAGTTGGTATATGTCCTACTGTTATTTTCTCTCCTTTCTCCTTCCCTCAGTATTGAGAACAGGACTCAGTCTCAGGACTCAGGACTGAGAACAGCACTGCATGAAGAGGTGAGCTGTAGACATTAAGAGCAGGTCTTGGTAAGAGCTTAGCACCAACTCTCAGAAGTCTGTGTATGGAAAATAAGCAGAGAGCTCAAATCCGGAGGTTGACATAACGTGGATGCTTAGTAGACTGAGGAGCAAAGATATGTGTATGGCAATGCTGTCCCAACAAGGACTGGGAGTAGCAGTTTCATGGCATGAAGGAAGCCCTGTCATCCCCATTCCCTGTCCCACAGTACTAAAAAATAATAATAATAATAATAAATTTCTAGTAAAGAATATTAATAAGTGAAAAGAGAGAACTAATTTTGTGAAAATGTAGCAGCCAAGCCAGGAAAGCTAATCTTTCATTTACTGAAGGAATAGAAGATGATCAGTGTATGATTCACATGGGCTGACCTGATGTGGAGACCCTGGATACTGACTTGACACTTCATAAGAGGACTCCTATCCAAAGGCAATCAAACTCATGCTTGGCACAGAACTCCAGGTAGGGGACCAAAGAACATCCTGAAAACTCTTAAAACCTCCAAGCCATTTTGCTGATATTGATTTGTTAAAGCATATCTACTGACTCTAAGCTCTGTTGACTGTCAACTTGTCAGGAGAAAAGGGAAGTCAAACTGAGTCTCTAATGAACTCTTTTGGAATGTAAGCCTGAAGTGGGAGTGGGTTAAGGTTATAAAGGAAAGAGAGGAATAAAACCAAAACATTTTAGTCCCCCTGAAACAGCCTCTTGGGCTGGTTTCTGCTTTTACTCCCTGGGTGTGCACCTTCATGCGTGCACACATGCACATGTGAGCATCACACACACATTATGAAACCACAGGAGCCTGCTGCTTCTCCTTTAGCTACACCCCCATGGAAAACTCCAGGCAAGTTAACCTAACTGCCCTAGATACAGTGTCCCAGAATGGGTTATATGGTGACTTAGTCATGTGGAGAATTATTTTTTAACCTATAGATTGTTGGCAAATTATTCTTCTTCTAATAAAGTAGGTACAAGGCAGATCTTTCCACATACCTACCATATTTTCTTTTCTTTAAGACATGTTACCATAGCAAACAAAAGAGATCAGCAAAAAACATTTTGTTTGTTAGGTTTGCAAAAGAAATATGATTTGACATAGATACATTTATATTATTCTCTCTCTCTCTTCTAGTTGCTGTATGTCTAGCTTAGGTTAGGGAGAGGGGGTCTAGTTGCTACCGCCAACTCCCTAAATCCCTCTGCTTTGAGTGTCTACTCAGACTTCGCCTCTTCACTAATGCATCTGTTTTAAAAATTCTCTTCCCCTTTTCCTTACTCCCAAATGCTCATTTCTTTGGTAAGGTGTTATAGAGAAATATGGTTTATTAAAATAGTTTGTGTTAAGATGTGAATTACTCATAACTCACTTGAAGCACCAATGGCTGTTGCATCTTAATGAACACCTTTCTGGAAATGATAGTGGAAGTAAAGTACTTCATATGAGAAAGAAGAAAGAACCTGCCTTGAATTTTCTAAACTTCATTATTTAATCAAAGTGTTCATTTTTAGTCTAGGTCTTCATAGCTGTTACGAAATTTGAGGTAACTTTAAAGGAAAGGAGAGAAGGACAAAATTTTGGTCTAGAATGATCTATATAATTGCTTCACGTCTGTTTTATTTGGGCTTCTCATAACTGGCTTTACCAAGAAAAACTTCTGCAAGAAGCAAACATTAACAATTCCAACAGAGCAGTGAAACTCTAAGAAGTATAGCTAATGGAGAAACCATACAGAAATAATGAGCTATGAGTTTCAATTGTTGTCAAGCTAATGCTGCATCCTTATGACAGAAACACTAATCAAGTTTAGAACATCCGGTTCATTTCCAATTTTTTTCTTAAGTAACCAAATTAGTCACCCATACAATATTAAATCTCTTGTTCATTATCCATAAAATGTTTTGCTTTATTTTTGGATAGAAGTTGCTGAAATTAAACAGAGAGTGACACATAAAGCTATAACTAGTTTTCCTGTGAATGGATGCCTCAGTATGGCACATATTTTTTCCTTTCTGAAATGCAGTTGGCTTCACACACATCATAATTCCTGCAGGGAATTCAATTTTGATACTCAAAACAGAAACATTCCTGCAAGTTTCATTATCCTGTATTATCTAGAGTAATTCTCATTTTCCCAAAAGTTCAGCCACTTTGCTAGAAAAGGGGCCAATCCCCCTGAATTGGTTATCCCTCCATTAATTTAACCATGAGTGTGTATGTGTGGGTTGGATATTTAACAGAGGATCAGACATAGAGCTGGGTCAGAGTCAGGACTGTGACTTCACATCACTGAATCAGGATCTGATTCTTTGGGATATCACAAAGCATAGTGGAGATTAAAGGAAAGGAGAGGTGAAGTGGATGGCAGAGTAAGAAACTGTTTTTGTAATAGGCTTGAGATAGATGAAGAAAGCTTACAAATCAACCTGTGCTACAAATAGAGGGCAGGAGGCTGACCTGGTTAGTGCAAGGGATATAGTCAAGAAAGGGTGCTTTTCTGCAAAGCTGTGTGCTGGTGAGGCCATCTTGGAGAAAGGGCCAGGAAACCCTGCACATCTGATAGTGAGGCAAGATTGCTGCTCAGAGTTGATGGTTATTGCTCCTTTGCAAGTAATATAAGCCAATGAAAGGTATCAACTTCCATTGTGTATCTATGATGGTTTTCCAAATGACTCTCTCTCTGAGGCTGTGCTTCCTGAGAAAAGGAATGGTTAGTCAGCAAGAGAATTTCATACAAGCTGTTGTCCCAGGTAGCATATCAACTACTTGGAGAAGAGCTATTTGTTGACTTGAATGCTCATATCTGCCATATTTAGTGTCTCTCTTCACAGCATAGGATACTGTGCTGCTCTTGTCCTCTTTGTTTGTTTGTTCTTCATGTTTCATGTCCCTACCAGATACAGACTTTCTTTAGTTACATTAAGCTTACCACTTAAGCTATAGCCGAGTAGCTGTGTCTATCCATTTAGGAAATGCTGTGACTCTTCCAAGTATTAGGAATTTACTTTGGAGAAATGGCAACAATATTTAATTTATCTCCAAGGGTTTGAAAAGCACCTACTTTTATCACCAGATGTTGCTTTCAGCAGCCCAAATCCTCTAGCTGCTAAACAATGTTATAGACACTCAGATTTCCAGTACACTCAGAGTGGCCAAATCTATTGACAGACTTCAGAGTGCTCCATTTTGGACAAAGAAGTTTAATGAGCAACATCACACACTGCCCACTGACCTCATAAAAGCATCCAATATCATTAGGCTTTCATTTGGCAGCCCCTCCACAGGGCTGATTGCCATGAGAAGTTCAGAGAGAACCTCAGGCTATTAGATTATGCTGGAAAATGTAATCTACAACTGGTAACACCATAAAATTGTGCTAACCACAGCTGGGCCCCACTGAACTTTGGTATCCTTTTTATTCATCTCCAATTGGCTTCTCAACATACCTTTGGCAAAGGGGTTTCACTATTTCCAATGCTAAAATCCTCTCAATCACCACAGATGAAAATTTACTGGTCCTTCCAGAAGACTTTGGTAGGCCTTTCTATACACCTTTTCTACTTCAAAATGATCTTCTTGTCCATTTTATCTATCCTTCCTTCAATCCTTCTTTTCTTTACCCTCCTTGGTTTTTTTGCTCTTTCCTTCCATTTTTATGTAAATTTAATAAGCACTTACTCTGTAGTTTATTAATTCAGGGTTTATAATCTAATGCAGAGATCCCCTTCTCTCTCAAAGTAAATGTCCCTCTTCCTAAAATGACAATTAAAGAACTAAATCAGGTGTAATTTCTTCTGAGAAGTTTTCTCTGAACTTTCTGGGCTGATTCCCATTCTCCCTTTCTGTGCTCTCAGAGACCACATGCTGACTCTAAGCAAACTCAACTGCAATTACCACTCACTGTTACACTGTTGGCTCCACTCACTTGTGATCTCTTTGAAGAGACTAGCTGGCTGCCTTTGGTTATTCTTATGCTTTTTATAGCATCAGGCACAGAGCAAGTTCTCAATAAGAATGTGTCAGATCACTAAAACACACACACAAGCAAGCAAAAATTATGTCTGATCCTTCTGTATGCTTTGTTCATGAGCAAATTATTCCCTTTCTTTACCTGGAACACACCCCATCTTCCTACTATCTTTTTTTTTTCTTTTAAGCTTAATATGTGTGTAATCTTCCCCTCAATTAAAAAAAAACATATTCCCAATCTTCCTAATAACTGAAAATATCCTCCATCACTTGGGAGAATAAGTCCTGTTTGTTCTCCCCACTTTATCACCTCTAATTCATCATTCTACTCCAGTGACTTCTCAAACTCGAATTCCCAGGTAGGCATCATTGCCATCTCCTGTAAACATGTTACAGATGCAAATGCAAATTCTTGATCTCTATCTAGAAGCTAGCAGATCAGAAACTGTAGGGTAGGGTCCAACCATCTATATATTTTTTAAAGATTTTATTTATTTATTTGTTGGCTAGAGAAGGATCACAAGCAAGGTGTGTGGGAGAGGGGGAAGGGAGGCTTCCCACTGAACCAGGAGCCTGATGTGGGGCTCAATCCCAGGACTCTGGGATCATGACCTGAGCTGAAGGCAGACACAACAACTGAGCCACCCAGATGCCCCCAGCCATCCATATTTTAATAAGTTCTCCTAGTGATACCAAAGCATGCTAATGTTTGAGAACCACTGTTTTTGATTTTTTCCCCCATATGATTGAAGACTTTGATTTTGTTGTCAAATTAAATGCAACACTTTAGTTTCTTTCCTATTGGTTATTTACAAAACATTTATAGAGTTCAGTAATACATCACACACTATAAACAATGCCATCCACCTAAAATAATACTTAGAAGAAAATTTATACCATTAATTGAAATTATTAAAAGATTGCTTCTTATTTTTCTCTGTAAGTATTTGGAGTGTCTTTGTTTCTAAATATTTGAGGGAAGTTTTTATTGGTTTCTAATTTTATATCATTGTGATCAGAAAACAACATCTATATGAATATCCTTTGTTATTTTTTGGTTATTTTCTTTGTGACCTAGTAAATGATCATTTTTCTTTTTGTGCTTGAAAAGAATATGTATTCTATAAATTGTTGGTTATAATTATCTATCTATGCTGTATTAGGGTTGACGGTAGGGTTTTTAAATCTTCTATAGTCCTACTAGATTGTTAGGTTGTTGTCACACGGAAATTAATATTACTGACAATAATATTAATTGTGTTTGTTAATTTCTATTTCAAAATATGTTACTGTTTACTTTGTGTAGTTTGATACTATGTTATTATGTACATGATATTTTAGACTTCTTTATATTTTATTGGTACATTATTTTTAGTATTTAGTCCCCCTCTTTATCTATAAATAGTGTTTGCCTTACTATTATTAATACAGCTAAGTTGTTAGATCTTTTTTCCACCTTTTATTGTGTGTGTATGCTTTAGAAGAAATTAGTAGTGTGAATTCAGTCAAGTGCTTAACATAAAAAAAAAAGCATTCTAATTTTAAAAAAGTAGTTTCTTTTGGGTAGAGGTGATATAAAGTGGGGGGGAAAAGGCATCATTATTGCAAGATGAATAAAAGTTAAAAATAGTAAGGAAAGATGTGGCACCTGCATGGCTCAGTCCATTAAGCCACTGACTCCTGAGAGAGAGAACATGCAAGAGCACGGGAGCACATGAGTGGAGAGCAGAGGGGGATGGGAGAGAGAATCTTAAGCAGGTTACATGCTTGGGGTGGAGCCCGTTGTGGGGTTGGATACCCCCCACTCTGAGATCATGTGTGTGCATGTTTTCTTTCTCTTAAAAAAAATTAAAAAGTAAGAGAAGAGATGGGTATGCTAAAAATCAAAGTACTAAAATAGAAAAGAGCCTTGAAATGATTAAAGTAAAGGCAGAGGAAAAAGACAAAGAGATTAATAGAAATAGACTATAAAAACTGTCAGGACAAAGAACTGTATCCCTAGCTCTTGGCATTTTAACTACAAAGAGCATTGAAGATTTCCCCTTGGTTGTGGTGAGGGGGTCCCCAGTGACTGGAGCTGTTCCTCTGGAGCAGGGTAGGGTGAACCCCAGAATGGACAAAAGTCACAAAAGAATGAGCAAAGTAAAGACAAGTACAGGCAACTTTCATGAGCTGTTGCACTTGCAAAATAATAATGATCAAAAAAAATGTTTAAATCAGTCAGTCATAAAAATTAACTCACTTTAAGGGAAAACACAAGTGTAGTTTGCAGGAAGAAAGTGGAATGGCATGGGAGGAGAGAACATTGAGAGCAACTATTACTCCTAGTCAATCTTTTATTGATTGACAGAGGACATGGAAAGTTATAATCAATGTATAAGAACTTGGAAATGTAGACAGAATGCATGTAAGTTTCTTTAAAAGAAAAACTGACAAAATTCAAGCAACTTAAATGGCCATGGTAAAAGTGCTATCTTAACTACAGAAGATAAGAAGCCACACCTTCAAGTATCCAAACAATTTTAAATGGCCAAATAAATTTATATTTAGCAAGGTTTTCCTTAAATATATAAAAACAACACACAGACAAGGCCAATAACACAAAAATCAGAGTATGCCACAACCGATTTATTTCTATAATGTCTATATTATAATGAACTGGGAAAAATATAAGCCAAAATAAATGACTGAGGAATGAAAAAGCTATGGCAAACAAACAGGCAGTGAGTATTTCATCCCCTGAGATACTGAAATAAGATTAAAACCATCTGGTAATTATAGTTACAGGGAAGAAAGCGAATGTTCTGAACTCTAACAGGGTTAATTTTTTTTTCTTTTTACTTAACTAAAAACATGGATCTCAGAGGATGGAAGAGGTGAAAAATCTTATGGTGACTATTTTTTCAAGTTCTGAGTTAGGGAGAAAATTGCTGTATGTAAAATTTAAATATGTAGTTAATGTGAAATCATTGTAAATGGAAACTACTAATGCTTTATAATATTTTTCTATATATTAATATTTATATATAATAAAATATATTTATATTTATATATTAATAAAATATATTTCTATTAATCATAGAGGTATTTTATAAATCAATATTTCTTGATTAAATGTTTATCTTATCTTTATCCATTTTTTAATATTCACCTTTGTTTTTTTTATTTTCAAATTTGAAGATATATATGAAGTGATATAATCTTATTGGTTTATAAAATTATTTCTAAATACCTATTAAGCTACTTATGAATACTTATAAATCTTTCTGTATATACCCATAACAAGATTTTTGAAATATTAATAATAATTTGTGCTAGATTATAGTATTTTTACCCTCTCTTTTTCTTTTTCTGTACTTTTCAATACTGTTGAGATTTTGTTGTTGTTAATAAGGAACAGGAGTCAGCTCTATAAAATTACAGTATCTTAATTTTTGCAAAATATAATACATTTATTAAAAAATAAATTTTGAAAACACAAAGAAAAGAATACAGGTCTTTTGTATTCATCCTACCTGTACCCAATTTACTGTCAGGTGACTCCCAAAGTCACAGGCAAGGCTGTCAAACCCATTTCATCTCTCCTGGTACTAAAGTGTGTCAGTCGGCTTTGAGTTGGTAAAATTAGAATATACATATTGAAATGACTGCACAGCTACAAACTCTATACAATGCATTTCTTTAAAACAAAATGAGGCTGTCATTGACACAAGTCAGTTATTCACGAGATGAGCTCACCCTGGCAGAGAAGATAGAAGATGATGTAAGTTTCTGATCCAGTGCACTTGGGGTGATGGTAAGGAAGTCAGTGGGTGTGATTAAGCAATGGAAAATGCAGGATTGGATGGGAGCTCAGGGCTGGCACTATTTAGGGAATGTGAGAGCAGTGGACTCACCGCTAAGTAAGACTAAGCTGCCCAAGTGGTTTGTAGGAGTCAAGCCAGATGCAGAGAGTCTCCAGGAGCCACCAGCATGGGCAGGTATCACAGGAATATCATTATTTCCTGTTAGCAGCTTCTCTTCCACAGTCATTGAAGGGTAGCACTGTATATACACACTTGATATATATCACATCAAGACTGTCATTGCAGTCTTTCAGACGACATTGAATACTGTGTATAATTAACACATATAAATTAACACCAGTGGAAAGCAACTGTATTTCTACCAGAAATTTTAAATGTTAGGTTATTCTTTCACTTGCTGCGGTATATATACTGGCTCTAATGCTTCTTTCAAGCTCTGTAAATCTGTTTGAGGATAATCAAAGAAGAAAGCATGAGTGTATATTTCATTCCATTGAATACATGTATATAAAGGTCTCAGGCATTCTTGGTGTTGACTGAAAGTTGTATATTTACCAGGAAATCAGAATGTTAGAATCAGAAATGGTGAAGCAAAACGTTTTCCAGGTGATCCTTTGATTGACCAGAATGTTATTAAAAAAAATAATTACTAAATAATCCAGTGGTATCTGTTTGCATTTTTTTCTTTCACCACTCCAACTTCACATTTTGCCATACTTCATGGTACTTAGTAATTTGGGCTCCAAAAATAATAGCAGAAAATGACACTACCATTTGGTGGAGCAAACATGGACATTAAGACAAAAATAAAATCTAGTGAGATTCAAATACCAGGTCTACTATTTAATGGCTTTGTGACCTTAGGAAAGAAGCTCACCTTTCCCATTATAGTTTCCTATGTTGCAACATGGGATCATGCCCATCACACACAGGGGTTGTGAGGATGATATGTGTGCAGAGACCTTAGAATATAGTAAGGGCTTAAAAAATGACAGCTACAGTTGCAATAGGTGGCAGAAAAATTATATTTTGAAAGTTTTGCCCCTTGAAGGGATGCACAATTTGACATTCCAAAATCCTTATAAATTTTAGCATTTTTTTATTATCATCCTCATTTCATTAGCAGATGTACTGTCATTGGCACATGCTGCTATTTCTTAGGTAGGAACATTTGCTTTCAGCTTATTTGGCTGACATTCTCAGTTATATCCTAACTAACTATGATCTCACATTCTGTCCCTGAAGTACTGAGCACTCAAAAGCACACTCATTTTTTCCTTTTGCATGAAACAGACATGAGTATGATTGCACAGTTGTTGATGACAGAAAACAGTCATCAATATGGTTTACTCATTTAATCCAAATAAGTTATGTATCCTGGATCAGATTCAACTAGATAAATCTTCCTTTCAAGCCCAAATCCTTAAAACAATTTGGATAAATCCTTAAAACGGATTGGACCGTGTGTTCTTCCTGCTTGCAATTTCTCCTCCACTGTAACTCAGCTTATACCTTGAACACCATTGCTTCCATTCCATATCTTAAAAAATTTAAAAATACCCATGTGTGAAGCAATGTGTTAAATGATTTATATACATTAACATATTCAATCCTCACAACAATCTTGCAAGGTTAGTAAGTCTATTTTCAAGTGAAAAAATGAGGTTCAAAAGGTTTATATGATTTGTCAGATATACACAGCCAGAAACCAGCAGAGATAGACTTCAAGTTCATGTTTTCCTGACTCCTAGCCCCAGAGGTTTTTATAATACACAACACAGCAAAATTATGGTCACTAAAACATGTTTTCCCCCCACGTTAATTTTCCATTCATATACCCATACTCATTGCCTAAGAGGAAAATGTCACATGTTTAGATTGTTTATGATCTTAGCTCAAACTTTGGTTCAGTTTAATTAAATTACCTACGATGTCAAAGAAGGCAACCCGCCTTCTGGCAAGCCTGTGTCCCTCACTCTAGTTAAGCACCTGATGTTCTGAACCCACTCTGGAAAGAAATATGTAAATCAAATCTATCTCAAGCCAAGATGACTCAGATGATTTCACAGGGAGAAGTAAAGACCTATAGAAAATGTTAGTGGACAATTAAGGATATCTTTAGAACACCCTATAGTTCCTTATTTTATTTCCTCATTTTTTTTCTTAAGGTGAGTACTTCCAATGTTTTTTAATCTTCAATAGCTAGGCCATTTTCTTGATATGGAACATGATGCAAAATAGAAAACACAATCTTTTGGTCTGATAACTTTTGATTCATTTCAAATTTTCATTGTACTTACATAGTAGAGGCATATGCTAGGTTTGGTGGAGTGTGTGGTTAAATTAAATAGTTCCTTTTATTTAAAGAGTGAGATCTAAAGACAATGCCATTATTTAGACAAACAGTTTTCAACTATGGACATGCTTGCTTGGTGCTAGATGCTGCTTTATGCCACAGTGAAACAGCTGAAAATGAGAGATGGCATCCAAAAGTGAACTGGCCATACAGACATAGACTCACTTCTCGTCAACCTCCAGTTGGGTACCACATTCATTCCAATTATGAATTTCAATTTTGGAATTTCATAAGTTGACTTCATCAGAGCAATTGATGATTGGATTCAAGTGTACTTATGTAAACTGAATTTACTTGACTCACATGTCTAAATTACACTCCAGGGTGACTTTTATAATTGAGGTGTTTTTGTTTTTTTTTTTTTTCCTTTCCTATGACTGAAATATTTGTCCCACATTCAAGGCCCTTCCCTTTTGAAGTCAGAGCCTCTGATTATGAATTCATAATCAAAATTTTGAAGCATCAGAAAATGGATAGTCTCTGGGTTACATTTATTGGATCTATGGTCAACTTTGTTGAAAAAGTTTGCTCCACAAAAAGATATACCACCATAGGGCTCAGGCTATGTAGGCCAGAAAAATCCCCTGTATTTTTATAATTACCTCTGTAATGATAACACTGCTTAAAAACCATTTTACTCATTTCCTTTTTCCTTTTTTTTTCCTTTGCAGATGACTTTTTTTTTAAATTTTTTATTTCTTTTCAGCGTAACAGTATTCATTGTTTTTGCACCGCACCCAGTGCTCCATGCAATCCGTGCCCTCTCTAATACCCACCACCTGGTTCCCCCAACCTCCACCCCCACCCCTTCAAAACCCTCAGATTGTTTTTCAGAGTCCATAGTCTCCCATGGTTCACCTCTGCAACTGACTGGCTCTCACTTCCCGTGAGAGGAGTCTGTGGGCATTCACACAGTTTCCCTGATGGAAAGGGGTGCCAGTGTGGGTGGGTGTTCACTGGGAGGCTGCCTCTGGCTCTCTCTTGTTCCCACTGAGAGATCCCAACTTGTTCTACAGCAGGTCCTCTCATTCTCCATCCTCCAAGGGAGCTCTTACTTTGTGACATTGACTCTTGAAATTTTGCCATGAAGAATAGAGTGAAAATATGAAAGGAAGCAGGTCCCTGAAAGTGCATGAGAGCCAGGGCTGGGGGAATTTTTTCAGGGACATCGAGGAAAGCGGCCCAGGTGAAACCATTCTCCCGGTAAGAACTCCTTACTTGGCATGTAGCATGTATTGGCTTTATTTGAAGGCAAAAACAATTGGATTTTTAAAAGTCTACCAAACAGGATTATTTTTGTTATTATGAAATTATGCATCTTTTCTATGAAGAAACACAAACAGAGCACATATATTTGAAATTCCATTTGATTTCATAGATTTAACAAAATTAAATATTAATCCTCTATTCCTTTTTAGCCTGATACTACCTTATCATTGCACTTGTCTGGTATAACCCACTTTTTCAGTGTACTTAATGCATAGTTTTGTTGTTATATATTATTGCAAAATGCATATGTTGTTTACATACTTTTTAATTTATATAATATTATATTTAGATCGCACATAATTTCTATGATGTTTTCATTAATCCCTTAGATTTTAAGGTTCATCTATATCCCTATAATGCTTTCATTAGTGACACTAATGTAAAGCTGTAAAACAAAACAAAACAACAACCTCCAAATGTTTACTTGCCCATTCTCCTGGTTCTAGCCACACAAGTGCTCCCAATTCTCTGACACTATACATAATACTGCTATTAACATTTTTGTATATATTCCTTTATGGACCTAGGTGAAAACTTCCTTGATGTATATATACAAGGATATATTTGAGATACATACCTAGAAGTGGAATTGTCCAATCAAAACATATGCATATATTTAATGTAACTCTCAGTACCCACTGCAAACACTGGGCTTTCAACATCTTTATAATCTTTGTCAGATTAATGGGTTAGAACCTAGTGTGTCAATAGGTATTTTAATTCTAGATGGTGTTATTTTAACTATCTTGGGAATTTTTAACTGAACAATGCAGGTTATGGCTTTATAAGGACCACAATTCTATACCTCCGATTAAGGTTAAGCAAATAAAGACTATTCTAGTCAAGAGAAAGGCTGAAGTCTACATTTAACTAGTTTTGGTTAGGAAGATAAAGAGGCGGCAAAAGTCAAAGAATTCGTGGAGACAGTTGAGAGCTTAACATGGTGGCTCTCAAACATCTAGTGACCAATACACTATCTTATAATAAATGTTTAATAATGCCCCTTTACTATTTGTAAGTGGAACTTATAGATAATGTAACTTACTAACATAATAGTTTTAAACTATTGCTGTAAGACTACCATAAAAGAGAAACAAAAGGAAAGTAATTTATAATGAAATAGTATGCTTTCAAATTGCAAATGACCAGAAAGCCCTAGTAAAGAAGACATAAAGGAATAAATGATCACATCTGTACACAGAATGATAATGAAATGACCAATGTAGAAGCTGCCTGAAACAGGTGTATTTTATTAGCAATTCAAATAGTACAGCTTTGCTCGTGATGTGCTTTTCCAAAACAGTGAACAATTCCTGGCAGCATTCTTAACAAAAAAATATAAATAAATAAAAGGAAAATCTTGCCTCAATTTACAGGTTAATTGCATCCTTGAAAAAAATTAGAAATATTAAAAGCATGAAACCAAAACCCTATGTTTTCTAAATGTAAAATGGATTTAGCTTCTAGGCTCAAAAAATTTTGAATGAGTTTTTCTTCCTGTATGAGCACCCATTCAGATATTTGAAAATGATGCAGAATGCAGGGTAATTCATTTTGGGGGATATTTCCATGCTCTACTATGTTTGTCTCTGCCCATTAAACCACCAGCAACACCTCTCGATAAACCAAAACATCCCCCAGACATGGAAAACTATTGGCTTGGCTAAGTGATCCTTGAAATCAAATCTAAACATGTCATTACTATTTTCCGTGTGGTTAAATCTTCTTAACCTTGGAAGTCACTAACCAGTTATGTTCAAGTTGAGCAACAGCTCAACCAATATTAATTGCTCAGTCTGAATAACTCACATACAGAAAACCATGATGTGTGTATGAGAATAAACAACTAAACTTGATAAAGTCAGGGTCAACATCTCTCTCATCATGTAGTTTAGAAGCAATATTTGCCAAGAATAGGGAATATAACTTGCTGATCTTTTCAAGTTTGGTTTCTAATCTGATTCTCTCAGTAGGATATAAAATCAATCAAGTTACATATCCTCTGTAAGCCTCTGACCAAACTTGATAGACCGTGTTGTTGAGATTTGATACAATACATTGTTGTTTAGTACAAACAAAATAATATATGCACTACCATGCCCCAGAGCAGACAGCCAATAAAGGTCACTGTACTTCCAATGATGGATAATTATTTCTGCAAATGGACTTCATGTCATTGACTGTAGGGATTGTGTCTGCATGGCTTCATTTCAGTAAGTACACAATAAGTTCTGTGGATTGATCCACTTCTAACTAATTATAGACAGATTAATTTAAAATCTGTTTTAGAAGCTCTACTTTGTATTAATACAAAAGAGAAAAAGATTATCGAGAGGAAATATTAGGAAGAAAGAGGTCCGGTGAAACTTTTTGAACATTGGGGTTAGGTCTTTGCTCCCTGATTCACTCTGCAGTGTTTCATGAGTCTTTGGAAGGCCGAGAAGCTTGAGTTTCACATCGGATGTCTAACACCTCTAGAAACACTGCACAAGAAGGATGACATTCTGGCCATTGCTCTTCATTCTCTAAATTGTCCATTGTGTGTGTGTGTGTGTGTGTGCACGCGTGTGTGCATGTGTACATTTAAAGTGCATCTATCTACTTACCTTTATGATGAGCTTTAGATTTTTACGTATTTTGGTCTCTTAACTCCCTTTTGTGGATTCTGTTATAGTGTGCTATTTAAGAATTGATTTTTTTCAAGTAATCACTCCATCTGTCATATTTCATGTATCATATGGAGTTGGTCCTAAGGTTTCATCTTCCAAAACTCCTTTTGAGAGAACACTCTTACACAGGAACTACATTTTAATATTTACCTACAATGCCATTTAAACAATTCATACAATTTAGAGAGACAGAAACAGCTCGAGCAAGCACACAGACTCTTCCCATTAGTCTACAATCCATTGATGGAATGCAGTATCCTAAGGAGAGTGGCTTGCATCCAACTTCTCCTTTGGGAACTAAGGACAATAGCAAGTTTTGTAAAGCACTTATGTAGTGGTTGGAGATCCTGAGATGAAAAATGTGGAAGAGAAAAGCATTGTAAGTGGAGTACGGTGGCTTTTATCTTTTAAAAGAACAGTATAACCTTTGCTTTCTGCATCTCTTCAGCCAGGCACAATGGGATAGGGGAAGAGTGTGGGAGTGCATGGGCACACACGTGTAAGGAAGGGAGATGGGCACAGGAGATGAAAAGAGAAGTGGAGGCTCAAAAGCGCCTTTCCAGACTACAAAACAAGAAGCTTCTTACCAGCACACAAATTTACAAATGAATCTGATGCTCTTTTATCTTGCTGTGGCTTTTCAACAGTTGAAAGTGTTTAGGAGCAGACACAGCTATCTGTATCAGACTGTTTGGTTTCACAGAACACTGCATTCAAAGCCTGCCCAAGAGTGGGAGTTCAGATGATCTTCTGCCTTCACCTGGAGCAGAAATTAACCCAGTCTCACATCTCCACTGCTGCAAAAGTGTGTGACTAATTATGGGACAGAGTTTCTGAGGTGAGGCCACATGTAGCTGAAAATGTAGAGAAACAAGATATTAAGAGCCTGAAATTTGGATAAAGATGCCAATATTACCAAAGAAATGCACTGCAATTAGACCAGATAGGTCATGAGGATAAAGAATAAAAATGGAATGTACTTCTGAACTGGTAAATGGAAATGTCAAATTTCGAGAAATCAAGTTAGGCAAATCTTGAGACAAGGAAGTTTCAACAGATCTACTGAAATCATAAAGACCAGGAGGATCAGTCAAAAGAGAACAAAAAGAGGAAAATCAAATTTTTACTCCCTGCACATGGCTAGACCCTGTGCTAAGGACTTTTTTTTTTTTTTTTAATGTTAGTGGTTTTCAAAACGTGGCCACATGGGCATTGCCTGGGTTCTTTGCATAAATTCAAATTCTCAGGTTTCACCCCACTCCTGGGCTCAGAACTTCTAGGGCAAGCCAGGAAATTTCTGCTTTAACAAATCTTCAGGAGATTCTGATGTGCCTCTAATTTGAGACACTCAGTGTTAATTTATGTAATCTTCACAACAGCTATGCGGGCTGAGTATTGTTTAGATTGACTTTTAAGATAAGGAAGCAACTCAGTGAGGCTAGGGAACATGTAAAATGTTAACATGAGGGCTAATATTCACACCAAGATCTGTCTTACTTTAGAACCTGCTTCCTGTCTGATAATCTCCACACTGCCTCCCAATAGGCACTATAAATATCTGGTATGGATGTAAGGCGAGGAAAGCTATTGTATAATAAACCAAGGCATAAGGGCTCAGTGAAGAGGTAGTAGGAGTTAAGCAAATAATTGAAAAGTTTGAGACTGCAAGGGTGGAATTGGTTACCCATAGCAAAAGATTAGAACACACTACTCACAACAAACAGCTGAATACTGAGCTCCAAACCCTTCCAAACCAGTATCCCTCTGGCCGGAGTACTGATTTTCAGTGTACCCTGGACCAGCAGTATCACTTAAAAACTTGTTACAAATTCAAACTCTGGTCCCAAGAAAGAGGGTCACATGGAACAGAGCAGCCGTTATCTTAGCAAACTCTCCAGGAGATCAAGATGTCTGCTGAAGTTAAACTACTGAACTAGAGACAAAATTGGGCTCTGAGGGAGGACAGGAGAGAGGTCATTAAGGAGGTAATTAGTAATTCAGTGGATTGGATGAGTGAGGAAAGTGCAGGGAGCAAGCCAGTCTGAAACATGGGGATACAGAAAAGAAAAATGAGGTGCCTACAGAAAAATAAGATAGGCCTAGGGAAAATAGTTGGGGGCACATCAGTTTTCTTTTCCTCTAGCATTTTCTTTCTGCTTGATTAATGCAAACTATGTGTCAAAAGGTAATTTATTCACTGTTAGTGAAGCAGTTAATGGTGTTGTAATTTTGTTCTGAATAAGATATTATACACTTATTATTTTACGTATTTAACAGAGCTTGAAATTAACACTGTCATCAGACCGAGACTCACAGACATTGCTCTGGTTCTGGGAGGAAATGTCCTTTTGCAGAGGGAGTATCCTCATGCTCCTCTATCAGTTGGGATGCTCCCAGAGTAGCTGCATGATAGACTCAGAAACAATTAGGTTCCTAAAGTCATTATCATTTTTGTTATTAGTGCTTGTTGTCATGTCTGTAATGATCATTTTTCAGTTTATGAGTTTATTTTAACGGTTAGTGAGGTTAGTTTTAGGAAAAGGAACACATCTGAATGACCTAGCTCATTATGGAGTAAAATAAGCATAAGTACGCCACCTTGGATCCTTTTCTATATACTCAAGTAGGACTACTTCCCCCCAACACAGACCCTAGCCACACTTCGTCATTTAAGAGTTTATATAAAATCAAAAACCAATAAGTTTTGGCACCAGGAGAATATAGATCTTTAGCACATTAAACAAGTCGACTGTCCTGAAGAAGTTTCCTGACCCTTGGAGACTCTCTTATCTCAGATGTACATCAGAAACAATGAACCCTAACATAACCATTTCTTGTGGGAGCCAAACATGATAACAAATATAAACAGAATGGAACAAAATAATCACTGGCTTTTATGGAGCAACCTATTCTAATATACACTTGCTCAGTATTTTTTTTAATTTTTACCCTTGACCTTCTCATATTCACTGTAATAATTTTAATATCAAAAGGGATAGAAATGATACCACAGCAATCCAGACACAGAGCCCAATGTGGCCTAGAGATAGCATTAAGTTTGTATGAATACATGCTTTGTGTGTGTGTTAATTTTTATGTGAGTTATACATATAAGTCTGGAATATAATTCTATTTGTTTTTATTAAAATATATTTTTAAATTACTTAATCTAAGTAAATAAGTAATTAGAGATATGCTACCTGTACCTCTGGCTTCAGTTACAATGAATGGTAACAAAAACTGATCAAGGAGAAGAGTGTGTCTTTCTTTCCAGGGTCTTGGTGAAAGGCTTCCCTTTCACTATCTTGTTCAATAATCACAATGATTTCGTGGTGAATTCCACTGTTATTCCCACTTTATAGTTAAAGGCAATGAACGCTCAGAGGTTAAGTAAACTTCCCAAGATTGCAAATGTTGAAAGAGGTCAGAATTTGAACCCAGGTGGTCAGCCTACAGACATCAGGCTCTATTTCACATCCCAAGGGAGGTTTTATCCTCCTTTGATTTTTCTCCTCATCTCTACATATTTCTGAGTTCTACTTAGAACTCATTTGTTTTTCTAGTCTCTATTTCATTTAGTTCTGTTCTATTTTTTGTCATTACGTCCTTCTTCTACCTTTGGTCTTAGTTTGTTCTTTTTTCCCCCCTTAAAATATTTCAGTCTTGCAAAAATCAAGTTTCTTTTTTTTTTTTCTATTATGTCATGTTACTCACCATACATCATTAGTTTTTGATGTAGTGTTCCATGAGTCATTGTTTGCATATAGTACCCAGTGTTCCATGCAATACATGCCCTCCTTAATACCCATCACCAGGCTCACCCATCCCCCAAACCCCCTCCCTCCCTTCTAAAACCTTCAGTTTGTTTCCCAAAGTCTATAGTCTCTCATGACTTGTCTCCCCCTCCAATTTCCCTCCCTTCATTTTTCCCTTCTCCTAATGTCTTCCATGCTATTCCTTACGTTCCACAAGTAAGTGAAACCATATGATAATTGACTCCCTCTGCTTGACTTATTTCACTTAGAATAATCTCCTTCAGTTCCATCCATGTTGATGCAAAAGTTTGGGTATTCATCATTTCTGACGGCTGAGTAATATTCCATTGTATGTATGGATCACATCGTCTTTATCCATTCATCTGTTGAAGGGCATCTCGGCTCTTTCCAGTTTGGCTACAGTAGCCATTGCTGCTTTGAACGTTGGGGTGCATGTGGCCCTTCTCTTCACTACCTCTGTATCTTTGGGGTAAATGCCCAGTAGTGCAATTCCTGGGTCATAGGGTAGCTCTATTTTTAATTTGTTGAGGAACTTGCACACAGTTTTCCAAAGTGGCTGTACCAACTTGCATTCCCACCAAAAGTGTAACATGATGCCCCTTTCTCCACAACTTCTCCAACAATTGTTGATTCTTGTTTTGTCAATTTTTGCCATTCTAACTGGTGTAAGGTGATATCTCAATGTGGTTTTGATTTGAATTTCCCTGATGGCTAATGAACATCTTTTCATGTCTGTTAGCCATATGTATGTCTTCTTTGAAAAAGTGTCTGTTCATGTTTTCTGCCAATTTTTTGACTTGATTATCTGGTTTTTTGAGTGTTGAGTTTGAGAAGTTCTTTATAGATCTTGGATATCATCCTTTTATCTGATATGTTTTTTGCAATATCTTCTCCCATTCATGAGCTGCCTCTTTTTGTTTTGTTTTGTTTTAAGAGTTTTATTTATTTATTGACAGAGAGACAGTGAGAGAGGGAACACAAGCAGGGGGAGTGGGAGAGGGAGAAGCAGGCTCCTTGGAGGAGCAGGGAGCCTGATGCAGGGCTTGATCCCAAGACCCTGGGGTCATGACCTGAGCCAAAGGCAGACACCCAAGGACCCAGCCACCCAGGTGGCCCATCTCTTTGATTTGTTGCCTATTTCCTTTGCTGTACAGAAGTTTTTTATCTTGATGAAGTCCCAAAATTTCATTTTCACTTTTGTTTCCCTTGTCTTTGCAGACATGTCTTGAAAGAAGTTGCTGTGGCTGATGTCGAAAAGGTTACTTCCCATGTTCTCCTCTAGGATTTTGATAGATTTTTGTCTCACATTGAAGTCTGTCATCCATTTAGAGATTAAATCTTTGTATATGGTATAAGAGAATGCTCAAGTTTCATTCTTCTGCAGGTGGCTGTCCATTTTTCCCAGCACCATTTATTGAAGGACTGTCTTTTTTCCATTGGATATTTTTCCTTCTTTGTCAAAGAGTAGTTGACCATAGAGTTGAGGGTTCATATCTGGGCTTTCTATTATGCTCCATTAATCTATGTGTCTGTTGTTGTGCAAGTATCATTGGTGCTCAAAGCTTTGTAATATATGAACAGGCAAAGTGATTCACATAGCTATCTTTTTTTTTTTTTTTCTTTTTCAACATTTCCTTAGTGATTCAGGGTCTTTTCTGGTTCCATGTGAATTTTAGGATTCTTTATTCTAGTACTTTGAAAAATGCCATTGGTATTTTGATCAGGATGGCATTGAGAGTATAGATTTCTCTGGGAAGTGTAGACATTTTAGCAATGTTTAGTTTTCTGATCCATGGGCATGGAATGTTTTTCCATCTTTTTGTGTCTTTATCAATTTCCTTCATAAGTGTTCTGTAGTTTCTAGAGTATAGATCCTTCACCTCTTTGGTTAGGTTTATTCCAAATTATCTTATCATTTTTGGTGCTATTGTAAGGGGAATTGATTCTCTAATTTCTCTTACTACAGTTGCATTGTTAGTGTATAGGAAAGCAACTGATTTCTGTGCATTGATTTTGTATCTTGCCACATTACTGAATTGCTGTATGAGTTCTAGTAATTTAGGGGTAGAGTGTTTTGGGTTTTCCACATAAAGTATCATGTCATCTGTGAAGAGAGAGAGTTTGACTTCTTCTTGGCCATTTTGAATGCCTTTTATTTCTTTTTGTTGTCTGATCGTCTTTCATTTTGTTGTCTGTTGTATGTTGAACAACAGTGGCAAGAGTAGGCATCCTTATTGTGTTCCTGATCTTCAGGGAAGAGTTCTCAGCTTTTCCCCATTGAGAGTGATATTTGCTCTGGGCTTTCATAGATTTTTTTTTTTTTTAATGAAATTGAAGAATTTTCCTTCTATCCCTACACTCTGAAGAGTTTTAATCAGGAAATGATGCTTATTTTGCCAAATGCTTTTTCTGCATCAATTGAGAGGACCATATGGTTCTTCTTTCTCCACTTATTAATGTGTTCTACCACATTGATTGATTTGCAAATGTTGAACCACACTTGTATCCCAGGAATAAATCCCACCTGCTCATGATAGATAATCCTCTTAATGTACTATTGGCTCCCATTAGCTGAGATCTTGTTGAGAATTTTGACATCCATATTCATCAGGGATATTGGTCTGAAATTCTCTTTTTTGATGGGGTCTTTGCCAGGTTTTGGGATCAAGGTAATGTTGGCCTCATAGAATGAGTCTGGAAGATTTCCTTCTGCTTCTATTTTTTGAAAAAGCTTCAGGAGAATAGGTTTATTTCTTCTTTGAATGTTTGTTAGAAGCCCCCAGGGAATCCATCAGGCCCTGAACTCTTGTTCTTTGGGAGGTTTTTGATCACTGCTTCAATCTTGTTTATGGTTATTAGCTTATTCAGGTTGTCAATTCCTCCTGTTTCAATCTTGGTAGTTCATAGGTTTCCAGGAAGACATCCATTTCTTCTGGGTTGCTTAATTTATTGGCATATAATGGTTGATAATAATTTCTAGTAGTTGTTTTTATTTCTTTGGTGTTGGTCGTGATCTCTCCCCTTTCATAATTTTATTAATTTGGGTCTTTTCTCTTTCCTTTTGGATAAGTCTGGCCAGTGGATTATTGATTTTATTAATTCTTTCAAAGAACCAACTTCTAGTTTTGCTGATCTCATATACTGTATTTCTGATTTCTAATTCACTGATCTCTGCTCTAATCTTAATAACTTCTCTTCTAATGCATGACTTGGGCTTTATTTGTTGCTTTTTCTCCAGTTCTTTTTTTTTCTTTTTTTTCTTTCTTCTTTTCCCCCCCTCCAGTTCTTTAAGATGTAAAGTTAGTTAGTGAATTTGGGATTTTTTTTATTTTATTATTATTTTTTTTTTTAAGTAAGGCTTGAATGCCAACATATATCCCCCTTAAGACTGCCTTTGCAGTATTCCATAGGTTTTGGACCAATGTGTTTTTGTTCTCATTGATTTCTTGAATTGTTTAAGTTCTTCTTTGATTCCTGGTTGACCCAAATATTCCTTAGCAGGATGGTCTTTAGATTCCAATTGTTTGAATTTCTTCCAAAATTTTCTTGCGATTGATTTCCAGTTTCAAAACATTGTGGTCTGAGAATACACAGGGGATAATCTCAATCTTTTGGTATTGGTTGAGGCCTGATTTGTGACCCAGTAATTGATCTATTCTGGAGAAAGTTCCATGTGTGTTCGAGAAGAATGAGCATTCTGTTGTTTTGGGGTAGAATGTTCTGTATGTATCTACGAGATCCCTCTGTGCCAGTATGTCATTTGAAGCTCCTGTTTCTTTGTCCTTTTTCTAGTTTCTTGAGTTATAAGGTTGGGTTGTTTGTTTGAGATCTGTTTTGTTTCCTAATGTAAGCATTTATAGATTTATATTCCCTCTTAGAATAGTTTTTGCTGCATTTCATCAATTTTTTTATTTTTTTTTAAGATTTTATTTATTTATTTGACAGACAGAGATCACAAGTAGGCAGAGAGGCAGGCAAAGAGAGAGGAGGAAGCAGGCTCCCTGCTGTGCAGAGATCCCGATATGGGGCTCGATCCCAGGACCCTGGGATCATGATCTGAGCCAAAGGCAGAGGCTTTAACCCACCGAACCACCCAGGCGCCCCCATTTCATCAATTTTGATATGTTCCTTCCATCTTCATTTGTCTTAAGGGTTTTTTTTTTTCCGATTTCTTAAGGAGTATATTGTTTAATTTCCACATAATTTTAACTTTTTTATTTTTAAAAAGATAAAGTTAGTAAACATTTAGCTACATCAAAGGAAAAAATAGAAGGCTCAAATAAATAAAACTATAAGTGAAAGATAGCACAGAAATACAAAGGATGACAAAAGATTGCTATGAATAATCGGACACAAACAAATCAGATAACCTAGAAGAAATTAATGCCTTCTGAGAAACATACTGAACCTGAATCATAAAGTAAAGACCAATAACAAGTGAGGATATTAAAATAGTAATCAAAACCTTCCTAATAAACAATGAACCAAAAGACTTGATGGCTTCACTGGTGAATTCTACTGAGCATTTATAAAAGAATTAACACCAATCTTTCCCCAAATCTATGTGTTCATAGATTGGAATAAGTAACATTGTTAAAATGCCCATACTACCCAAAGAAACCTACAGACTTAATGCAATCCTTATCAAAATTCCAATGTCACTTTTCACAAAATAGAAAAAATAATATCAGAATTGATGTAGAATCATAAAGTCCATGAATAGGCAAAAGGGATCTTGAGCATAAAGAGCAAAACTGGAGTCATCATGCTTCCTCATTTCAAAATATACTACAAAGCTATAGTAATCAAAACAATGTGATACTGACATAGAAACTGACATTTAGTCCAATAGAACAGAAACAGGCCCATGCCTTAATGGTCAATTTGTCTGCAACAAAGTTACACACAGGAGTAAGAATAGTCTCTTTATAAAATGGTGTTGGGAAAACAGAATATCAACATGTAGAAGAATGCAAATGACTCTTATTTTCATGCCTTATACAAAAATTGACTCAAAATGTGCTAAAGACTTACATGTAAAACCTAAAAATTTAAAACTATTAGAATAAAGCATTGGGGAAAACCTTTATGACATTGGTACAGGCTGTGATTTTACAAATATGACCCTAAAGACACAGGCAACAAATACAAAAATAGACAAATAGTACTGTATCAAAACAAGACACTCCACACAGTAAAGATAATCAACAATCTATGGAATAAAGTAAAGACGATCTATGGAAAGGGAGAAGATAATTTTGAACTGTACATATAATAAAAGTTAATATCTAAAAATGGCCAACAGGGATATGAAAAACCTAAACATCATTAATCCTCAAGAAAATGCAAATCAAAAAACACAATAAGAGATCATCTCACACCTGTTAGAAACATTAAAGATAAGTATTGGCAAGGACATAGACAAAAGAGAACCCTTACAAACTGTTGGTGGGAATGTAAATTACTATAGCCCTTATGGGAAACAGTATAGAAAATTTGTTTTAAATTCCTCAGAAAAGTTAAAAGAAATGCAACTTTTATGGTTCAGCAATGCTACTTCTGGATATATATCCAGAAGAAATAAAATATCTTGAGATATAAGCATCCCCATGTTCATTGCAGCATTATTCACGATAGCCAAGACATGGAAATCAACCTAAGTGTTTATCACATTTGCAATCATATGTGTGAAATATGAGCACATTATGCTAAGTGAAATAAGACAGGCATAGGAAAAAACAAACAAAGCAAACAAAAACAAACAAAACCCTGCATAATCTCACTCTTATATGGAATCTTTAAAAAAAAAAAAAAGCAATTTTATAGACGAGAACAGAATGGCTTTTTTTAGGGTTTGTGTGAGGGAAATGAGAAATGGTCAAAATATACAAAGTGTCTTATGCAAGATAAATAAATTCTGTAGATTGAATTTATAGCATGATGACTATAGTTTAATTAAACTATACTGCATACTCAAAATTTACTGAGAGTAGACTTTAAAAGTTCTTACCACACACACAAAAATAACTATGTGAAGTAATGAAAATGTTAATTAGCTTGATTATGGTAATCATTTCATGATGTATGCACATATCAAAATATTTTGTAAAGTAAATATACAATTTTTGAAAGTTATATCACAGTAAAGCTGGAAAAATGGTTTTTCAAAATGTTTCCATATTCTCCATTCTCACCCCACCTGCTTTTCTTTACTCTGCAATGAATTATAAGTAAGTAAGCAGTTATAATAAGGTAATTATTTCTATAATTGAAGATGGTAAAATTTGTTGCAGAATTCATAACAAATAACTTGATAAGTAATAAATAGTAAAATCTAACACCAAGATAAATACTTCATACATAAAAAGGCCTTCAATAAATGTTTTCTGAGTTTAATAAAATCTTGTAGGGATAGCAAGTTAATAAACTAATTTAGTTATCTTAGAAGAAACTACCATGTAGAGTTATTATAGTAACTGATTAAACCCAAATATATTTTTAAAATAATTTTCCAAAGTGCCTTAAATTCCTTCAGTGAATCCAAGCTGTTCGTTCACTCCACCATTTAGTCATTCATTTATTGAACAGAGATTTTTCTGCTGCTTAACATGTTACAGAAACTCTGCCAAACCCAAGAAATATAAAGGAAATCCGAACACAATATTTGCCTTTCAGAAATCACAACTTGGTTAGATTGATATCATTTGTTTAATTGTTATGTTATCTGAAATGAATCAGGCTATTTATCTTTGCGTTCATTCCACATAAAGTTTTTACCAATTCAGACTGACAAATAATCAGGTTAGTTAAATAAGGAGGACTTAAAGTAGGTTTGCCAGATTTAGAGAACAAAAATAGCATGCAATACATTTGAATTTCACATAAGTTTGTTTGTTTTTAGTGTAAGTATGTCTCATGTAATACCTGGACTTCACTTATGTAAGATATTATTTTTTGTTTATCTGGGACTCAAATGTGACTGTCTGTCCTGTATTTTATCTGATAACCCTAGTTTAGGGGCTTTTATAATCTCATTCCCTCTTCTGGTTTTAATAGAGTTGTAAAGGTATACAGAAAAGAGCACAGCCCACTGAGTCTTCTTACCCACGGTGCACAAACCACAGAGTCTCAGCACCTTAAACAAAACTAATGAGGTTTTGAGACCCTTGTATGAAAGGCATTTTTCTCCAGGAAAATTATGTACCCTGTCAGACATATTTTCCACTCAGAGAGTAATAGTTTTCTCATTTAAGTCTGCCTGTCTGGGAATATTTTGAGTGCAGTGATATTTTTAATATCATATTTCACTCAAGAATTTCAAAGTACTTTAGAAATAATTACATTATTAATGCCTTTGTGACCCCTGTGAAGTAGCTAGGGGGTATATATTATTTATAATCACATTATGGATGGAGAAACTGAGATAAAGAAAAGCTTAGTGGTTTGATCAAGGTCATGGAATGACTCACCAGTGAGTCAAGCACAGAACTTAAAACTAGTAAGCAGTACGGTTCTCTGTACTTGGGAGCGGGGGCAGGGTGGAGGTGGTTTCACCAGGGATACAATTCGGTGGAGGGTTTGAAATAAAGGGGAATCATAATTACAATAAACTGGGATTATTATGTATGTTCTTTCCTTGTCCCTGCTTATCTTTCCTGCCCCATCCTGTCATATGACAGGTGACATAGGAGATGAAGAACTTTAGGGTGTGACATGATCTGTGGTCTGGTCCTCATTCTAATCAGATGGGGTAAACATCAGAACCAAGCAAGGTCAGTTTCAGTACCAGCCTTACCACTGTACTAGTTGTGTAACATCTAACTAGATGTGCAACCCTTAGACAGCCACCAAAGTTTTCCAGCCTCAGGGTCCTTATCTCTATTATAAAAATATTAGTCTCAATTTTGACTTGTGCCATTAAGCATGCGATTCATTAAAGACGTAGCAAATTGTTAGTACATATTTCAACCAAACAGACTAAAATCGGGCATTTACATAATTTCTCCTTTTCTCTGGTTCTTGGTTACATCAGCAGAGGAAAATGATGACATTAGGAACAGAAGACCTTAGAGGTCTTCTCTGGCTTTAAGATGATATAATTTTATGGACTGGAAGCTTTGGAAAAAATCATGGAGGTTTACTTTAAAACAATGCTATGTTTATAAGCTCTCTCTTAAGCGACTTCAGTTCTGTACAATTCTGGTGCAACGACGCTGCTCCTGCTAATCCAGGTGCAAGGTGCTGGTATCGTTCTTTCACACACATAAGCACCCTCTGATAGCTGAAGGTTTATTTTTGACATTAAATAGGACCTTTTTTTAATCTCAAAAAGCCCTCAAGTTATAGTATTTACATGCAAGCTGTAGCTATGAAAAGCAGAGTATCTCTCCCTGAAACCAATTTCTCTGCATGTTGGGCAACCCAGAAAAAGCCCTGGACTTTGGGGATAGACCTTCATTTGACCTTGGGTGAGACAGTTAACTTCTCTGGGCCTTGCTCAGCTACTTTTACATATGAAATAGATGTACTATGATCTAACTTATAAGTTTGTTATAAGAGTGAAATGACATAGTAAAAATTTTCTCTTATATAACTTTCTATTTTAATTAAATTTCCAATGAGTTGAGGTTGGAAAACCTCTTTCCTATATGCAGGTCTTTTCAGGGCACTCTGCAATTAACAAATATAGAAGTGCATTTTTTGTGGGGGGATTCATCTCAGTCACCCATTCTCTTATTATTCATTCTTAAGAATGTTCTCTTTTTTATTCAAAAACAATAGCAAGTTGTTACAAAGAAGGACATTTTGCTCAGATTAACTATTAGACATTATTCTTTTTCCTTAACAATTCAACATTTGAAAACACATATTTATAAAATAAAGTATCTTTTAACCTTTCAATCGGTTGACTAATCTTCTACCCACAATTTGAAATGTCTGCTCAATTTTTAGTGATGTACTAAATGAGAATAAGAGAAAAAAGAAAAAGTAGGAAACCACAAAATTAGTAGCAAGTTTGCACACACATGTACATGCACATGCACACACACACACACAGTTAAAAGGAAAACATTGCATTGAAACAACACATTCTTTTAAGTAACAACTTACAAAATGCCAGAATAATGATTTGCCTTTCAAATCCCATTTCTATAATATTACCCACTTTTATTCATGCTATTTCAGCACCTTCCACATCAGATAGAACGCCTGTCTCATGTGGGGAACATAGTCCTGACTGTTTACTGGGGCAGCAAAACACAAAATTGCGTAAGACAATCATCTGCCACATGACATGATGATCCCTGGGCCACCCTGCTTGCCACATGGGTACCACTCCCATGCACCTTATGGTCCTTCCCACTGCTCTCCTTTCTCACTCCATGGCCAATAAACAACAAGGACTTCTTCTACATGAGACTGGCTCATGCCTCTGTGCTATTGCTAGTGCTGTTGTCTTGGTTCCTGTCACTACCCCCAATACCCTTCATTTCCTCTGATACTCTTTTACTCAGATCCTGTTGCTTCCATAAAGACTTCCATGGCCTTTCAGGCTAGCCTAGGCACACTTTCTGTTGTGAGCTGTGATCCATGACCCCTCAGTCAAAACACGTACTACCATATTGACTGCTTATGAGCTTAGGAAGGCCATGGCTATGAAGGATTTTTTTTTTTATTTTTCTGAATTCCCACTGCCTGGCATGTAAAAGCTAATATGTGGTATTTGAGTGAAATAATGGGTAAATGAAAGAACATATTCATTGATCTCTTCCACAGAGAGCTCTGTAGACAATCTGTAGGATGAGCAAGAGCTTATGAAGAAGGCCCTGAATGAAGAACTTGGCCAAACATAAGTAAAGGCAAGAGGATCATGTTTAAATTTAACAAAAATCTTTCTCAGGAGCGTAGGTGTAAGATCTATGGAGAATAAGTGCTTGGTGTTGGAGGCAGTAGCCAGAAAGACACAAGCAGAAAGGGCAGTATGTGTGCCATGAATTATAAGCTATCTGCGGGGCTCCTGGGTGGTTCAGATGGTTAATCCTCTGACTCTTGGTTTTGGTTCAGCTCATGATCACATAGATAGGTAGTGAGATCCAGCCCCACGTCAGGCTCTGAGCTCAACAGGGAGTCTGCTTGAGCTTCTCTCCCTCTGCCCTCCCACCCACACCAAACACTCTCTCTTCCTCTCAATTAAATAAATCTTAAAAAAAAAAAAAAATCATCAGCAATGTGGTACCTGCCTCATAGATATGTTGCAAGAATTCAAGAAATGCATTTAAGACACTTAACATGGTGCTTGGCTCCAAGAAAGCAGTCAGAAAATGCTAATAATAATAAGCATTATTATATTTTTAATTATAGACTTTCATAAGATGCCCTTTGTACCTAAACTTTCATGATACCCTATGGTAACTCCACTATATTCCTTATTAGTGATTTAGTGATCTATTGATTCAAAAATCCACTTGCCACATATATATTGAATGCCCATGATATCTCAAGCACTTTTCTAGGTATTTATTTTATCCTCTATATGATAAGTTTTTGGTGACTATATCTTTTATTGAAGTTAACTGACATGATATTTTATTAGTTTCAGAAGTCTAATATAGTTTACTTATGTACATTATGAAGTGATCACTATTATAAATCTAGCTACCATCTGTTACCAAAGTTGTTATGATATTATTAACTATATTCCCTATGCTGTACACTGCATCCCTGTGTCTTACTTACTGCATAATGGGAATTTTGTACCTTTTAATCCCCTTTCCCTATTTCCCCCACCAACTCACCCTTTTTCCCCTCTGGCAACCACCAGTTTGTTCTTAATCTATGAGTCTTTCTCTGTTTCTCCTGTTCATTTGTTTGTTTTCTAGATTTTGCATAGAACTGAAATCATATGGTATTTATCTTTTCCTGTCTGACTTAATTCACTTAGCATAACATGCTCTGGTTCCATCCATGTTGTTTCAAATGGCGGGATTTCATTCTTTTTATGGTTGAACAATATGTCATTGTATATATACATACCACATCTTTTCCCGAGGCTCCTAGTTTTCCCAAAGGTGTGAGCAGATCACTAAGACTCTCTGACATTTCCAGCGATATTATTAAAAAAAGGACTCCCATCTTTGCCTTGAGGGAAAGTAGGATCACACAGGATGGAAAATGTGTGTGGCCTTTCTTGAATATTAATTCACAAATTTGTATTAGTAAGTGTCTACTACATGCTAGGTAATGTCTTAGGCACAAGGGATTAAAAAAAAGAAAAGAAAAGAAAAAACAAGATTCCTAGGCTTTCAGTTCAAAATCAATCATGACAAAACAATTTGAAAATGTCCATCATATAGTAGCATAAGCTACGAGAGCATATAAAAGGGATGCCTAATAGGAGGGGAAGGAGTGTGTCAGGGATACCTTCCTAGAGAAGGTGATGGCTAAAATAAATTTTGAAAAAAAATAGTGTTAATGAAATAGTAAAGGAGAAGTTTTCAGGGAAAAAGAATAGTGCTTTGAGGGCAAAAGATATAGAACAGCAAAATACACCCAATTGATTATCCATGCATAATTTAGACATGTTTAACCACAGTATGCAACATTATTATATACATTATGTATATATTATATACTTTATATACATCCATCTATGTATTTAGGCAATTCAATTTAAGAAAGATTAAAATTCAAAAGAATATATTTTAATGCATAAAGCATATTCATTTTCAGTCCAAATTTCTGGATGAAGCAATTTGACCTGTGATAACTTCACTCTACTTCTCTCTCTATAGCTTCCTACTTCCTTCTTCCCTGATGCTAGTTGTTAATTTGGATGTGGCCATACTCTTTTCTATGAAGGGTCAGATAGTAAATATTTTAGATTTTGTGGGCTAAGCAATCTCTGCTGTGACTACTCAACTCTGTTGCTGCATGAAAGGAGCCATAGGCAGTACATAAACATATAGGCATGACTGTGTTCCTAGAAGACTTTTTTCATGGACTCTGATATTTGAATTTCATGTTAACTTTCACATGTTATGAAATTTCATTTTCTTTTGACTTGTTTTTTAATTATTTATAGATGTAGAGAAGTTTGTTCACATGTGGATGTAAAAAACAAGTGGTAGCCTGGATTTGGTCCTCAGAACATAGTTTACCAGCTCCTGTTTTAGAAAATTATTACAACTTCATGGTTGAAAGCTAAAGCAGAAGGCTGATGTCATGGGATTTACTCCCAACTCAGTCACTTTATTAACTTTGTAATCTTGAACTTGTTAGAGAGAGTTTAAGTAGCTTGCTCAAAATTACCCCCCTGTAGGTGAAGGGAAGTCATCTAAAGATTTTAAACAGGACAGCATAGTATGATTTGCATTTTAAAAAACTCTTTTTAACTAAATGGTGGAACTTAAACAAAAGGGGGCCTGTTGGGTATTGTGGAGGGCACCTACTGCATGGAGCACTGAGTGTGGTGCAAAACAATGAATTTTGGAACACTGAAAAAAATAAAATAAAATTTTAAAAATGGAAAAAGAAATTTTTAAAGGGGGGGCAGTTGGATAAACAGAGGGCGGTTAGGAAGAATTATAGAACAGATTTTATTCATTTCATTAGCTATTCTCATTGTTATTTCTGAAATCAGAATATACCATATTTAATTGATTCTTATATCTAAACTTGCTGTGTTTTTTTTCTAATGTCATTTACAAATGTGTTGTATTTTCTATTGCAAAGTCATTAAAGACCAACTGTATGTGATGACCTTGTGAGTATCACATTTGATAGGAATGGATTCAGAACCTGCAAACTGCAGACAGGAATGTCTTTGTAAAGCATTTTTACCAGGAACATGGACCATTTGTTTCCTTCGGTGATACAGTATCTCAGTCCACAATGTGGTTCCAAATGAATAATGGAGATTGTTTTTTACAAGTCAGCTTTACCTGTTGCAGCAATGATTAATAGCCCCATGGTCCACCTTGCTTATAAAAAGGGAGAAAACATGTGAAAACAATTTTATATCAGAGGGAGATGAATCCAAATTTTGTAAATAAGATTAAAGTCAACATACACAGATGCTGTTGAGTTTGGAGCTTTTCCTTATTGTTCTATTTAAGGGAAAGAATGTGGGCATTGAAGACTGTATGTCTTGGGTTAGGAACCAGATTATGCCTTTTATGTGGCCTCTGACAAATCACCTAACATCACTGAAACTTCATTTCATCTCTGAAACAGGGTTACCAACAAACACCTTGTGCTATTTGAGTAACCATTTATCATTTTGCATTTATAAGGTCTAGAACATGGTAAGCTACATAGTATTCAGTAAGGTATTTAGATTTGTTTGGCGGGGGACAATGATCTGTGTGAGGATGTGCGTGCATGTGTGTGTGTGTGTGTGTGTGTGTGTGTGTGTTGGGGATACGTCTAACTCCACTGCAATCCAAAAAACTCTTATTCCAAATTAGTTCTCAATTAGAACCCAAACCTCCATATACTTGAAACAGACATTTTCCCCCACTTACCTTATTTAACTTCTAAGCACTATTATTTTAAAAATTATATGCCCTTAGCTTCTTAAATACCACAATATTTTGTTTTTATTACTACTTCTTTGATATCTCCCTCTCTCTCTCTCTCTCTCTCCATTTACTCTCTCTCTTTCTTGCTCATCTTTTTTTCCTTCAGTAAAAGGCCACTAAACATTGGACCTCTTCAAGCCTCAGTCCTAAGGCATTATTTTCTTTTAGCCTACATTCTAACCCTTGAAAACATTATTTGTGTTCATGATTTCAAATGTTGTCTACACCAAGATAACTTAAAATATATGTCTCTAATGCAGAATTCTCTTTTGTGCCCTATAATTAATTAAAACCTAGTGATCACATGATACCTCTCTTTGGTTGACTACTCAATTTAAATTCCTTCAAACCCAGTATGTTTGCTGTGTTCCCTATAGTGTTGTGACAGATTTTCTGTTACACAATATGCCTGATATCGCTTGTTCTATCATCCCACAAAACCCATCCACCTCTTGCTCTCTCATTCCACAACCCCACCCCCCATTCACCATCAAGTTTTATCAGTTTTTCTCCCCAGATATTTTTATACCAGGGTTTTCAACCTAAACACCGTTGATCCTTTGGGCTGGATAATTCTTTATTGTGGGGTCCTATCCTATGCATTGTAGGAGGTGTAGACTCATTCCTGACCTCTACCACTAGAGGTCCTCCCATGTTCTCACAACCAAAAGTACTCCAGACATTGCCGAATCCTGGGCGGGGAATAGAGAGCAAAGTTTCTTCCAGTTGAGAATCATAGTGTATCCATCCATTTCTGTCCATCTCACTTTGATCACATAGACCGAGCTTGTATCTCCCTTCGCTGGATGGCAGGAATAGCCTTCTAACTGGGTCCCCACATCTACTGTTCCACTCTCTCCTTCTCACGTTGGAGGGGCAGTTCAGTTTGGGCATTCACAGTGAGAGTGCTAAAGTCTGACCACTGGGGTCTGCTCTGCCATACTTTCACTGTGTGAGCTTGGGCAAGATAATTGCTCTACTCCTCAATTTCCTCACTCTTACAGTGTGGATAACAATGCAAAACCTGCAGGGAAATTATGAGCACCCAAAGTGTAACACATGCATAGTGCTCAGAACAGTGTCTGGCATAGGGTAAATTCTCAATGAATATTAGCCATAATAGAATTATCTTCTGAAAGCAGAAATCGATAATTCCAATTCTTTACTAAAAAATATGCTTCCTTCAATTTTATGGCTCTTGGGATTAAAAAAAAAAAAAAGTCATTAACGTGGCCCACAGAATCACCTGACATTGTCCCTATGTATCTCCCTAGTGTCAGGTTGCGCAAAGCTTCCTCTTGATACCTAGCCCCAGATGCTTTGTTTGTATATTTTTGTTTGTTTCATGTTTTGCACGTTCATGATACATGTTTCATTAATACTTCAGCCTCCAAATCTTTGCCCCTGCTCTTCTTTCTAGAATGCCCTTTCTTCCCCTAACCATATATTCATTGCCTCAATAATCCCTACTCTTCCTTGGGTTTCTGTCCAGCCAATCACCACTTTTTCAAAGAAACCTTCCCTGGTCCCCATGACTAGATCTGTTATCCTTACTTGACCAGTCTATAACCCCTCGTACTTGCTTTGCACATTTACTAATTTGTTTTGTGTGATTTTTTGTTAAATACACACTTTCACCACTAGACTATACACTCTTAGAAGACAAAGTTTCCTTGTTTGTTTGTTTTTTTTTTTAGTTTTGCTTACTGTTAGAACCATGCATAACATAATTCCAGACTTAGAGGCATTCAAGAAATATTTTGTGTTGAATGAAATATATAGATAATTTTATAACTGATTAAATGACTTTATAGTCATAAAACTAATGTATGTTGCTTTGTAATAAAGACAGATATCTTTGCTAAGTTTCCTGAAAAAAGCAGACGGAGAAAAAGCCTTATGTATAGGAAGTTTATCTATATATGTTATCCAGCTGATTACCCTTGTGGGCAGCTATGTCTAGATCCTACTAGAGAATCTATAGAGAACACAGCCAAGAATTACCTAGCCAGTTAATAGAAAAAGGATCATTTATCTACCAGTTCCTATTGCCCATGCTCACATGTCCATGACATGAGTGCTAACTTCTTCATATACCTGGGTGTTTTTTTATTTATTTTATTTTTGTTTTTGTTTTTGCATGTACCAAGAAGCTGAGTGGATGTCCATGTGGAAAAATCAGAGAATATATAGAACCAAAAGCAAAATAGCTGAGGCGCAAACATTGATGTCGAATCATTTTAAGCACTTATGTGAAATTCTTAAAATCTAGTACTTCTGTGAAGCCACATTTTCATGTATTTTTTGGCTACTTTCTTGTTCATATTATGTGCAAATGAGTTGCTTGTCTTGTCTATTCACAATTTTAGGGGGTCTTTTCTAGAGAGATAAAGCAAACTCTTTGTCTCATTTTATTTTAATATAGTCAAATCTGATAGTTTGTGCTTTGTACATTTTTGGTTCCTTCTCTTGCTTCCTGATACCAAGGGAACAAAATAATTAGAATTTTTTTTCTAAAAGGCTTATACAAGATATGTCATTATTATTATTATTTATTTATTTATTTATTTATATATATATTTTTTTTTTTTTTGCAAATACTAGATCCACTAAGAATTTATTTTGGTGCATCTCTTCTTTTCTTTTCTTTTTTTTTTTTTTTTAAAGATTTTATTTATTTATTTGACAGACAGAGATCACAAGTAGGCAGAGAGGCAGGCTGAGGGAGCAGAGAGCCTGAAGCTAGGCTCAATCCCAGGAACCTAGGATCATGACCTGAGCCAAAGGCAGAGGCTTTAACCCACTGAGCCACCCAGGCACCCCTACTTTGGTGCATCTAAACAATGCATGAGTGATAAAGATCTTCCTCATCCTTGGCAACATTTGGTTATCACTATTTTTAAAAAGCCATTTTCATAGGTGTTTAGTGATATCTCATTGTAGCCAATGGTGATAGCCAACATCATTGAACATTTTTTTATGTGTTTACTCATCAACTGTATTTCCTCTTTCATGAAAGCTCTGTTTATGTATTTTTTTTTTCATTTCCTAATTGGAATTTTGTGGATTTTTTTTCTTTCCTTTTTTTTTTTAATACTTTTGAGTTTTTGGAGTTCTTTATACATTTTAATTACTAAGCTATTTTTGCTGTATATGTAGTTTGCAAATATTTTCTCCTACTCTTTAAGCTTGCTTTTGTCTGTTTAATGGGATCATTCACAGAGCAAAAATTTTTAATTTTTTTGAGGTCTAATTTATCACTTTTTCCTCATATGGATCTTGCTCTCTCCTGAAATACTCTCTACATTCGCTGTCTGGATTCTCATCAACTATCTCAAAATACAAACATATAGCTCATAAATGCTATTAGTTACTATGTAGACCTAATTAGCTCTTATTTTATTTCTCTTGCCTATTGATGATAAGCAAAAGTTTATCCATAAACAATCCAAACATTCATTGAGATACGCTCTCCCTAGAAAGAATTCCATGCCATTGTTGACTCATTGGCTTAAACAGCCCACAGCTAATTCTACTCAACCAGAGACACGTGGTTAGGAACAAAAAGAAGAAGAAGAAAACAAAACCTGTATTAACACTACATATCTTAACCAGATTATAAGTAACTATTAGAAATGTCATGTACTAAGTGGATGATCTAGTAAAGATAAGCTGTAGAAATCTAGAGTGAAAAGATCATTGCTACGATAAATTATCCAAGAAGCAAATCTGTTTCATTAGTTTCAGGGTTTGGAATATTATGTTCTCCCACCATTCCACTATAGAGTCAAATACGATCTAGTACATGAATGGAATAACCACAGCATTGACTTCACATTTGAAGAAATGCTAGAAATAAGGATGAACACAAAGGAACAGAAGAAATAGGAGATTCATGTTCCCTCTTTGGGAACATACAATCTATCAACAAACAAAATCTAAAGGTTATGGGAACTCTAGGGACGTTCTAGAAGTTATATATCAGTTGGAGAGATAAGTACTACATTTCACAAAGAAAACCATGCAATGAACCTTGTTAGTAACTACAAGAGATGAATCTGAAAGAGTTAAGTTGAACTTGCCTTCAAATAGCATAGAAGTGGGACCTGTGGCTGAAGTTAGATTCAGTTGGAGAGAGTCTGGGGGGAAATTGCTTAAGCAAAGTTTCAGGGGTAAAGAGCATGAGAGCAATGGCTTTAAAACTGAAATCAAGCCATTTAGTAACTTGGCTTCGTTTAGTTTGATTGCATTTAATGAATATTTCTCCAATTCCAGCTATATGCTTGGCAGTTACTAGACATTGGAACTGTGACGAGGAAAACCACAGTACAGGTTGTTAAATAATATTTTAGTATATCAGAGGAGAAGATCAGCTAAAAGTAGTAAAAATCCAATTATAATGACAATGTGCAATAATAGAAATTTGTAGAAGCAAATAGCTTCTATTAATTAAATGGATTACAGGCATGACTTTTAATGAATACAAGAGACTGGTATCTATAATCCCTTTCTAAGTGAGAACAAAGGTTGTGTTAATGTTACTTTCTTGACCCGGCCTGCTTTTTCCTGCCATTCTCATAATTCTTTCTGGTCCTTATGATACTTATGTTCCAAACAATATTCCCTTGTTCTCTCTTGCATCCACTGCATTCAGGCTTTTGGCCTAACCTCTCCACAAAAGCTCTTTCTTCCCTATGGACCTTTGATTGCTCCAGCACCACTTCCTGAAAAAGGATATCTTTATTCTACTGAATTGCGTTTGTACCTTTGTCAAAACACAGCTGGGCAGATTTAGGTGGGTCTATTGTTGGGTTCTCTGTTCTGTTGCACTGACCGCAGTACCTCTCCCTCTATAAGACTATACTATGTAATTAGTCTAGATATATATTAGCTCTTCCATAAGGGTAGGGTGATTTTTCTCACTTTACTCTCCTTTTACAAGATTTTTTTTTAGTTACTGTAGTGCCATCTCATATATATTTTATATGAATTCTAATGCCTTTTCATAGAAACATAATCAGAAACTTGTTTTTGTTTGCAAAAGAAAACCATCTTATTGGTATTTTAGTAGAAATTGTTTTAAGCTTATAAATAATGTTGGAGAGAATTGGCACTATGTTGAGTCTTTTAACCTATTAACAAAATGTTTCTCCATTTATTTAGGCCTTTTCTTTTAGCAGCATTTCATATTTTTCAGCATGCATATCTTATACATGTTTTATTAAGGGTATACCTGGCTATTCCATTTTTGTATAATGATTGTAAACGGCATTTTGTTTTTTAATTTGATTTTCACATGCTTATTTTTAGTATATAGAAATGCATCTAATTTTTGTGTATTGGTCTTAGATGCTGTGACCTAACCAACCTCATGTATTCATTCTAGGATTTGTTTTTTAGAGATTCTTTTGGATTTTTCATACAGACATTGAAGTCATCTATAAATAGAAATAGTCTTTGCCTCTTCCTTTGTAATATGTAAGCTTTTAATTTTTATTGCCTTAATGCAATGACTAGAAATGTCAGTACTGTGTCAAATGAAAATGGTGAGAGCAAGCATCATTACTGTGTTCCTAGTCTTAGAAAGAAAGCATTCAGTCTTTTGTCATTAAGGGGTATGCTATCATTAGAGTTTTGTAAACACTCTTCAGAAAATGAAGATAATTTCTCTCTATTCCTAATTTGTGGAGAGTTGTTCATTATAATATATTTTGAATTTTGTCATATGTTTCATCCACATTAATTCATATGTACATATGATTTCCCTTCTCTAGCCTGAAAATTAATTTATTTGGTCTTTGTCTGCCATAAAATAATTTTATATCACCTTATTTTTGAAAACATGTCCACTAGCTATACATTGAATGTTTCTTGCCTTAGGTGAAAATTCCCTGCCACTGCCTTTGGGCTTCTACTATTTCTGAGTAGAAGACAGACATCTTTTTTTTTTTTTTTTTAAGATTTTATATTTATTTGTTTATTTGACAGAGAGTCCCAGTGAGAGAGGGAACACAAGGGGGTTCATGGGATCATGACCTGAGCTGAAGGCAGACACTTAACTAAGCCACCCAGGTGCCTCTAGACATCTTTATTTTTGTTTTCCTGAATGTCATGTGTCCAATTTCTTGGTTGATTTATAGATTTTCATTTTATCTTGGGTCTTTAACAGTTTGTCTCTGATGTGTCTAAGTAGTATTTCTCTTGTTTGGAGTTTATTGCTGTTCTTAGATCTGTGGGTTTATTTTCTTCATCATTTAAAAAAAAAAACCAAAAAACCAAAAAAACCGTTATATCTCTATCCGTCTCACATCTCCTACTAGGACTTCAATTGCAAGTATGTTAGACATTTAATACTCTCCCACAAGTCTCAGATAGTCTGTTTGGTTCTTTAAAATCTATTTTGGTCTTTATATGTTAGTTCCTGATCCTTTCCTTTGTTGTGTCTGGATTATGGTCAAATCTACCAAATGACTATTAATTTCTAATGTATTTTTTAAATTCTAAAATTGCCATTACTTACTTTTTGTAGTTTCCCTTGAGTTGCTGAGACTCCTTATCTGATCCTATATATCACTTTTCTTTTCCACTTGGTTTTATTTTATATTTACCATAGTTATTTTAGTTATAGTTATAAAACTATATATATATAACTATAGTTATAAAACCCTTCATTAGGCTGCTGCTCAGCACCAAGCAATGGTCTTGGATATTTTGGGAGAAAGTCTATGGACTTTATCACTTAAAAGGAAAAAAATCTAAAAAGGAAACGACTTCTCACAGTGATTCTTCCTGACCACACTATTTAAAATCGGACCTCCTCTTGTTTGAACTGTATTTCCTCTTCTTTCCTGCTTTCATTTTCTCCATAGCATTTATCACCTTTATATGTAAGGTGGTGTGGTGTATGTAAAGGGTGTGTGTGTGTAATTGACCAGTTTATTGTCTTTTTTCCCATTTGAATGTAAGTCTTATACATGCAGGGATTTTTTCCTATTTTGTCCTTTGCTGTATCTAAAACCCTTCAAACCATGCCTGCATGTAGTCGGTATTTGGTAAACATTGTAAAATGAGCACCTAGGTAAATACATAGTTTGAAAACATGATAATCTCTTCCATGTACAAACCTTATTCATTACAATCTCATTTAGTGATTTGTGACCACTAAAGAAAGCCTGAGTTTTAGATATGGCATCATGAACAAGGAAACACCCTTGTCAACTTGACAAATTAAAGCTTCTACTGATACCACTCTTTCTGAATCCAGTGTACCTGATTCGTATGTATAAGTGAATACTTCCTTAGAAATTGTAGGAGTACTGAGGAGATTAATGAAGTAAAATATGAAGTATTTTATTTCCTCTTAAGAAAACGTGCTATGCATATGTCTGTGCAACCTCACATAACAAGTAATACAACTGAGTAAGCAAGCCTCATGGTTAAGCTAAGACATACCATTGATATTGATTTATGGGGACAACTTAAACAGACATTTTCAAAAATCTAATGAATAGAAAAATAGAAAATTGGGGAAATAATCCTTTCATTTTTCTCACATTTTACATTAAACATAGAAGACGGCATGGAGTATTCAGCTTCATTGGGATAATTCCTGATTCCGTGTTTTGCTGCCCTTAATTTGGTTGGTGTGCTTCAGTTGCCTTGCCACCTAGCCTCTCCATGTGAGAGTCATGGCTGGATTGGATTTCGGAGCTCCTATGGCTCCTATGGCTGCAGCAGGGAGCTCAAAGAAGTGAACTTTCACATCAGTAAGTCCTGGTTTATAACCCAAGTTCCATGTGTTACTAGCTGTGAAACTTCCTCTAGCCCCAGTTTCTTTATCTGACAGTGAAATTATTGACCTTATAAGACTAATATGAGGATTTGAAATAGCAGGTGTAAAGAATTGTGCACGTTATAGGGACTCAGCTGATGATAGCAAATGCTTTGCTAAATGCTTCCTATGGAGACATGTGCTTATACTTAGTCTCAGAACAGTATAGAGGTTAAATGTGCAAAGATTCTGGCCAAAAGACTTCTCCAGCTCTTGAAGGAACTTGCCTTGGAGGCATGCTAGAGAGATTTTTTAAGACTGAAAATGCATTATACTTAATGTATATTTGTTACAACAGTGAAATATAAGCTAACAAGTTGGAGATGTTTTTAAATATAATTATTTTTAAATTATTTTATTCTTGACTGTAGGAATATTTATGCCTTATAAATATATATGCCTTATATATATATAATTATATATTATAATAATATATAAATATTATTCAATAACATATGTTCCATAATACATAACTTATAATATATAAGAATTATAATATACTAACATATAAATATATATAAATATATATAAATAATATGTTATATATAAATATAGCATAACATATATATTTCTTATACATATATAATGTATAATAATATATTTAATAAAAAATAAATCACATGTACATTAGCTAATATTCACTGAGTTTTTTTCTAGGCTCTTCTATACATAGGAATCATCAAAAGAACCCAATTCTGTCTCAAAAAGAGGAGAAGGGCATACTTGAAGAATCAGTGGAAAGCAATGAAGAGGGGAAGGAGGCTGTGCCAAGTTAATGAACACACCACACATATGTTCATGTGAGAAGAAAAAAACGTGAATTAGAAAATGAAAAATGTGCAGCTATAGGCTCTAAATACATTTATCATTGCAATTTGTCTTCTTTCATTATCCTTATTTAGCCTATGAGTAAATCAAAGAACAGAAAGCTAAATTATTTGTTCCAGTTCACACAACTAGTAAGTGGTGGAGCCACGTACAAACCCAAGCTACAGGATTCCACACCCATAAAATCAAATATACATTTAAGACTATCTATACACTTACATTTTTATTTTTTAGAATAACAGGAAGTAAAGTGATGTATCATCTCTTATGTGTCTTAATATTTCACAAACTGTGATTTGTAGGGCACAATCTTCAGGAAGCTATACCCTTGGCCACAGAAACTAAAGAGAAACTGATCATTGCCTTCCTTTCTTTGAGACTGACAGTGTTTATTAACATATTAAGGATCTCTGTAATAAAGAAACCTGTAATAAAAATAAATGATTTAGCTTTAACAGTTAAAGAAATAAACTTATTTATGTATGGAGAGAATAAATATTTATTTTATTCATCTATCAAAAGTCCTCCTCAGTATGGTATTTCTTTAATAGTACCTTGGGGAGTATGACTTGAGGTCATTCGCAAATTAGGACCCAGGGGTGATGCCAGCAAATTTCCTTCTACAGGAAGATTCAGCACACTAATTAGCTTTGTGGCACTTTGTAATATCTTCATTCATTTCAGACCTTCCTTGGCACAGTTTCTGACATAGTCCTGATGCAGATGCAATTTTTTGTTTCCTTCTCAAAGTTGGTCAAACTGGGGAATTTTAACTTGAATACTTTGGGTACTATGTTACAATATCTGCCATTAAACAAATCCCATCCCAAGCATTACTTATCAATAAGAAATCCACAGAAAAGATTTCAAATTCAAGGTTTAATATTTGGCACATGTTAAGATTCCTAGTTGAAATTTTACAAAAGAAAAGTTGAGGGGCTCCTGGGTGGGTCACTGGTCTCAGGGTCCTGGGATCGAGCCCCTCATTGGGCTCTCTACTCAGTGGGGAGCCTGTTTCACCCTCTCTCTCTGCCTGCTTCTCTGCCTACTTGTGATCTGTCTTTCTGTCAATAAATAAATAAAATATTAAAAAAAAAAAGAAAGGTTGAACTCAAGTCAACCCATTTTCTTTCTTTCTTTCTTTCTTTCTTTCTTTCTTTCTTTCTTTCTTTCTTTCTTTCTTTTCTTTTTTTAAGATTTTATCTATTTACCTGATAGAGAGGGAGAGATCACAAGTAAGCAGAGCAGCAGGCAGAGAGAGGGGGTAAGCGGGCTCCCCGCCAAGCAGAGAGCCCAAGGTGGGGCTCGATCCCAGCACCCCGAGATCATGACCTGAGCTGAAGGCAGAGGCTTTAACCCACTGAGTCACCCAGGTGCCCATCAGCCCGTTTTCTAAGTGGGAACACACTGGGTGTCTGGGGGAACAGTCTAATCTAAGTCAACAGTCTTCTTCTTTACCTTTTTAGGTTCTCTTGCAAATGGGGCAGAGGGCACAGCTGAGGACAGAGTGGAAACCAGTGAGGGATGAAACTATGCAAGTTTGTGTGCGCTCATCACATGTCCCTGTGAGAAGAGGAAAACAAGTGGGACTGTGAAGATTCACACAGCTATGGTTTAGAAATCTGTGTTTGTCCTTAGGTCATGTTACACTTCAATGCCTCAGGTTCTTTATCTGTAAATTGGGTTCCCACATTTTTCTGTTTCTACTTTTAACTTGATAGCTTGTACTGGAGAACAATTTGTTTACTCCAGTTGACCCCAGTTCCTTGTTTATCCCTGTTCCTTCTAAGGACTTTTAGGCAAATTACTAAATGTTTACCCAAGTAAACATGTTTACCACAGTTCCTTCTAAGGAACTTTTAGGCAAATTACCAAAAACATGAATAATTAAGATAAAACAAATTTTTAAACTCAAAGAAAAATGAAAATGAAGTATTCAACCACAGTGAAAGTGAGCACATAGAAACATATGCATGCAGCAAGGACTTGAACAACGCTGTTAGCTTAGTTCAGAATTTCCCAGAAGCTAATGCCGATAGAACAACTGGAGGTTACAAGTTTTGTGTTATCAAAGAGCACCACTTTCTAGTGCTTTGAAGCAGAAAGCATTTTTAGTGAGAGTGTATGGAATAAACCAAGTGCATGTTCCCTGCAAAAGGCTGCACACGTTGTTCTGGCTTCAGCAGAAGAGTGGTGCATGACCCTGCATCACATCTGTGTGAACAGCTCTTCAATCTGTATTCTTTTGTAGCTAGCCATTGTAAACATATGTGGCAGACTTAATGCTATCTCCACAATTAATATGCTAGAGACAAACTTTCAAAGTGGCTATTTCTAATAGCATTCATCACAAAACTCAGCTCTATATTTAGTTATGACAACTTTCCAAGGTCCCTTGTTGAAACCCCTAAGGACAAGCATATTAACTTGGGTTTGTTGCTCAAATAAACACAGGCAGCATGGCCTCTACCAGCAAAACATTTCTAATTTGGAGGAAAATAAACTATTTGATTTTAAATACCATTATGAACATGTAAGAAAATGCTTAAGTGACTTTTATAGTTTAGTATACTCTTTATTACCTGTACTCTGCAGGAAATGTGCTTTCTCCACTCCTTGTTTTAATAAGGAAGCCATAACAGAGAGAACATTCCACTTGCTGGCCTTGTGACTCTGATTTTTCCCACTCCCATCACAGGATGCTCAACAGTATGAAAAAGTCAGTGGTGTTTCACTTATGTATGTAGTGATAATTAATTATTGAATTTATTTTCTTGCTTTAAGAAATATTTGCCAGGTGGCTACTATTCCAGGTACCAACCTAGGCATCAGAGAAGAAATGGAAAAGATATGGTTATTATCTAATGATGATGTACCTTAAACCTGTAAAATAGTCTTTAAATGCTAGTTACTTATTGTTAATGCTTATTACTTATTGTTAAGTAATAACTGATAATGAGTAAAGGTTATGGTGATTATTATCTTCCAAACTCTTCTCATTGCCTCACTGGTGTTTGTAAAAGTAGGTGGCAAAGTTGCTGCAGCTACAATTTGCTTGAAATGTAGGAATCTGTCGCGATATCCCTGAGATTTTGTTTCATGTCAGATATATCTGAATTGTGCATATCTGTTCATAAACTATTCATGTGGCATTGTGCTAGGTGATCTAATATATACAAAAAATTACAGAAATACTCCATATCCTAATTTGATGGAACAGATATAATCCCTTTAAAATGTTAATTATAACCATGAAATTATTTACTTATCTGAACATCCTGTGGCTTATATAAGGATGCAGTCTCTGGACAGACTATAATTGCAACATGACTTCCTCTATGGATGGAAACTTATAAAAATAGTCTTTCTTTGCTCTGGGCAGATGCAGCTTTATACTAAGACGCACAGCTTGAGTAGCCAGCATGCACTGGATAGCTTTCCCCACTCACCCTGTTAGCTGGGCAGCTTCGAACATGTCCCAAAATGCAGGGAGTTTGTGCAATCCTGAGTTAATGCCACTAAAATGGATGTCAGAGTAGTAAAATATTAATTAGAAAATTAGTAAAGCAATATTGGCATTAAGATATTCAAAGAAGAGCTCCCTTCTGTTTTGTTTTGTTTTGTTTTGGTCCCCTCCCTGCCAGGAAGACTTTATAAAAGATGAAGAAAGAGTAATTGCATTTTGAAGAATAAGTAGGATTCACATAGGCAGAAAAAATGATAGAAATACTTTCAGTTGGGTAGATGAAACAGAGTGCACAAAAAGTATGAAGATTGGAGAGGGAAATTTGTGAGAACAGCTGGTAAAAGCATTTGGTTGGAATTGTTGTATTGAGTGTGAGAATTAGGATAAGAGAGGAAAGGCAGTTTGCTGCCAAGTGACAGAGGACTTTGAATATTAGAATAAAGAATTTAAACTCTACCCTTTGGGCAACAACAAATCACTGAAGCATTTTGAGAAAATGATTGATATAATTAAAAGGAATCATTTTGGAAAATATCAGTACAATATAAAAGAAAATTTTCCACTTAAAATGAAAATCAGTAATGGTTGCTCCTGAGAAATGCTTAACTGCAGATAAGGTAAATAAAATCATCTCCAATTCAACTACAGTGAGGTAAGGAGTACTAATGTTTAGTGTACTTAAATCTAGATTCGTTCCATGCATGTAGTGCATTTTACAATTATAAAAGCATATATGTTATAAAAATCTTGTTCCACTGTGCATAATATTTTAAAGATACTTTGTCATTGCACCAGATAATATGGGTTTATAGTTAATAAGGAACACATCTCCTACTGAACTGCATAAAAGTTTTACACACACACGTGTGTGTGAGTTCAATTTAATTACAAACAACACAAACATAGACTGTCATTTGTACACAGATACAAGTATGAAACCTGGAAGAAGACTGAAGACCTGGACACAGGCAAATGCTGGGAATGGCCAGCAATCCCTGTACCAACAAATGAAAGGTCACTCCAGACTTGGCTGTAAAAGAGAGTAGAAGGCAAGGGGGTCAAGGCCCAGAACAAACACCCTTTGCTCTTCTTTGCTCCTCCTTTTATTGATCCTTCACAATAATCACAAATCCTTATCACTGTTTCTGAGGCCTGTGATGTGTGACAAGGGGTCTTTCTGAAACTAGGAGGATCTGTTTACAAGAAAGATAAGATATGCTAATCAGCCCGTCCTGCTAAACATAGCTTAAGGGACAATGCATATACCTCTTAGATCACAGGGTGGCTGTTTGGGTTAAGAGAGCCTTGGGGAAGGCAAGTCTCTGCTGCATTCCAAAGGCAAAGAGGTCAACCAGGCCTAGGCATTCCAAAGGCCTATCCCTTCTCTGAAAAATCCCTTCCCCCAAGCAGCCTCAGTGTTACATTTTAGCAAGCCCAGTGTTATGGCTGATTTCATGCTGAACATTAACCCCAAAAGGCAAACTTCTATCACAACTGACTAAAGATAAATAAATAAATTCCCAAACAATACTGGGTTTGAAAAATTGAAAATAATTCTGGATATTGAAATGAAATTTAAAAATCAGAAGTGGGGTGCCTGGATGGCTCAGTGGGTTAGCCTCTACCTTCAGCTCAGGTCATGATCTCAGAGTGCTAGGATCCAGCCCCACATCCAGCTCTCTGCTCAGTGGGGAGCCTGCTTCCCCCTCTCTCTCTGCCTGACTCTCTATCTACTTGTGATCTCTCTCTCTGTCAAATAAATAAAATCTTTAAAAATAAATAAATAAATAAAAATAAAAATCAGAAGAAGAAATTACAAACTTCAAATGATATATAAGAAAAAAGGTAAAAATGACATTTCTATCAATATATCTTTATAAATTATCTGTACACACACACACAAAATAAAATCTAAATATATCCAAAGCCATAAAAGAGATTAAATCAGCAAATAAAAGTTATCAAAAATGTTATTTGTTAGTTCAAAAATGTTTTATAAGCTAATGCCGGAGAACCTTCAATAAAGTAGCAATTCCCTTATTGTACTGTTGGGTCCATGGTCAAAGGGGCGAGACTGATACAAAGCGAAGGTCAAGCAAAGCTTTATTTCATGCCAAGCATCGAGAATCAAACTGACCAGCCAGGGCTGTCTCTTGCAAAGAGGCGACATCTCTCTGACTTACAGACTAGCTTTTAAAGGCAAAGGCCATATGGTTGGGCCTGGCCAAGCACAGGTGGCCAATAAGATTGTAACACAGAGAAAGCTGCACAGTCCTGCTAGGTCACACATAAGTGACCAGTTGAATTACAATTTACCCTATGGTAGATATTTGAACTAACCTATCATCTTGGTCAGAATTGGTGCCCAAAGGGCAACCAAAGGGTGGGGCCCATACTCCTTGGTAGCTAGGGAGACAGTATGAGCCCCCACTGATTGAATACCTCCACCTGGCCTGACCCACCTTTGTATTTGGGCTTTGTTACCTGGGACTAGTTTCCAGGACTGGTTTTAAGTAAGTCCCCTGGGGGTGGGGGGGCAGAAACAGTTTAAGTTTTACTGTATAAACAACAAGGTCATTGTCTAACCAGGTGGAAGCGCTCTGGCTAAATAGGCCCTTACAGTACTTTTTTTTTTAGAAAAACACAGCATGAATATTTGTTTGATAAATAAGAAGAAATGGCTAACAAACTTTATGAGGATAGAATAAGATTTAAATCAAAGTAAAAAGAGATAAAAAATATAAAAGTTAGACCAACTCTCTTCCAGAAAAAAAATGCAATAATAATAATTATAAAAATAGAAAAAAACACATAAAATTTCATCCGTATTAGTTTATTTAATCCTTAAAAATCCATGTGAGTTAAATGATATTATTTTAGTTTTTATAAAAATGTGATTGGAGTGACAAAGAGAGTAAATGCTTTTGCTCATGTCCCAGCTACTTTTGATAGTACCAGGTAGTCTAGGAAAAATATATGTTTCTACTGATTTCATTATAATTCACCTTCATATTAAATAAAGTATGCTAAATCAAACACAACAGTATATTTTGAAAAAAAATTCTAAGTTCAAATAGTCTTTATCCCAAGCATAAGATGTATTTCAAGACATGATTATGTATTTATGCAATATGTATTATTAAAAGAGTAGGGGAGAAAATGTAATTTTATCAATCCATGATGATAAACCACTTGATAAAACCCACAGTTAACATCACACTTAATGGTGAAAGACCAAAAATTTCTCCATAGGAGGAGTCAAGATGCCTGAGAAGTAGCAGGCTGAGACTACTTCAGGTAGTGGGAGATCAGCTAGATAGCTTATCTAAAGATTGCAAACACCTACAAATCCAACGGGAGATTGAAGAGAAGAAGAATAGCAATTCTAGAAATAGAAAATCAACAACTTTCTGAAAGGTAGGACTGGTGGAGAAGTGAATCCTAAGCGATGGGAAGATAGACCGCTGGGGGAGGGGCCGGCTCCCGGCAAGCGGCAGAGCAACGGAGCACAAAATCAGGACTTTTAAAAGTCTGTTCTGCTGAGGGACATCGCTGCAGAGGCTTAATCGGGGTGAAGCCCACGCGGGGTCAGCGTGGCCTCAGGTCCCGCAGGGTCACAGAAGGATCGGGGGTGTCTGAGTGTTGCAGAGGTTACAGGTATTAGAACGGGGAAGCTGGCTACAGAGACAGAGCCAAGGAGTGAGCTCTAGGCTCCGGGATACCTTGAACCAGTCGCAGGCTCAGTCAGCTCCGAGTGCGGCCAAAGGGCAGGGTGACAGGAGTAATTGGCCACTGTTCTCTGAAGGCGCACGGAGGAGTGGGGCCCCGGGCTAGTGGCTCCACCGGGACAGAGACTGGGAGGCCGCCATCTTCATTCCAGTCCTTGGGAACTCTATGGAAGTGCTCAGGGAACAAAAGCTCCCGAAAGCAAACCCGAGCTGATTACTCAGTCTGGCCCCTGGTAAGGGTGGTGCAACTCGGCCCTGGGGCAAAGACACTTGAGAATCACTACAACAGGCCCCTCCCCCAGAAGATCAACAAGAAACCCAGCCAGGACCAAGTTCACCTACCAAGGAGTGCAGTTTAAATACCTAGGAGAGCAGCAGAATTCCAGAGGAGGAGAAAGCAAAGCACAGAACTCATGGCTTTCTCCCCATGATTCTTTAGCCTTGCAGTTAATTTAATTTTTTTCTTTTTCAATTTTTTTTTCTCTTCTTCTGCTAAATTTTTTTAACTTTTACCTTTTTCTTTTTTAACATTTTTTAACTAGTTTATCTAATATATATATATACTTTTCCTTTTTATATTTTTTCTTTATTGGTTTTCTTTTTTTAATAGTGTTTTTTTTTTTTTTTCCTGAACCTCTGTTTATCCCCTTTCTCCCCCCTCATGATTTGGGATCTCTTCTGATTTGGCTAAAGCATATTTTCCTGGGGTTGTTGCCACCCTTTTAGTGTTTTACTTGCTCCTTCAATACTCTTATCTGGATAAAATGACAAGGCGGAAAAATTCATCACAAAAAAAAAAAAAAAAGAACAAGAAGCAGTACCAAAGGCTAGGTACCTAATCAATACAGACATTAGTAACATGTCAGATCTAGAGTTCAGAATGACAATTCTCAAGGTTCTAGCCGGGCTCGAAAAAGGCATGGAAGATATTAGAGAAACCCTCTCGGGAGATATAAAAGCCCTCTCTGAAGAAATAAAAGAACTAAAATCTAACCAAGTTGAAATCAAAAAAGCTATTAATGAGGTGCAATAAAAAACGGAGGCTCTCACTGCTAGGATAAATGAGGCAGAAGAAAGAATTAGCGATATAGAAGACCAAATGACAGAGAATAAAGAAGCTGAGCAAAAGAGGGACAAACAGCTACTGGACCACGAGGGGAGAATTCGAGAGATAAGTGACACCATAAGACGAAACAACATTAGAATAATTGGGATTCCAGAAGAAGAAGAAAGAGAGAGGGGAGCAGAAGGTATATTGGAGAGAATTATTGGAGAGAATT
>NW_022631139.1:346051-358948 GCF_010015895.1 Lontra canadensis
AGCGAAATAAGTCAATCGGAGAAAGACAACTATCATATGGTCTCCCTGATATGAGGGTGAGAAGATGCAACATGGGGGGTTAAGGGGGTAGGAGAAGAGTAAATGAAACAAGATGGGATTGGGAGGGAGACAAACCATAAGTGACTCTTAATTTCACAAAACAAACTGAGGGTTGATGGGGGGAGGGGTTTTGGGAGGGGGGGTGTGGTTATGGACATTGGGGTTGGGTATGTGCTATGGTGAGTGCTGTGAAGTGTGTAAACCTGGCGATTCACAGACCTGTACCCCTGAGCATAAAAATATATTATATATTTATTAAAAAAAAAATGATTCTCTCTCTCTATCTGCCCTTCCCCCTCCCTCTCTAAATAAATAAAAATAAAATAGAGATAAAATAAAAATAAAAATTTTGCTTATGGGTACCCAGCTGCTTCAATCCCATTTGCTAAGAAGGCTCTCCTCAACTGAATTGTGTTTTGCTTGTTTGTTTGTTTTTCTTCGCATTTTTGATAACAAATCATTTAGGTACATTTCTGTGGTCCTGCTTCTGGGTTATCTTGTTTTGTTTCATTGATCTATGTGTTTTCCATTCTTCCAACATCATACCACCTTAATATATATCTGTATGTGCTTATCAGGCTTTATATTAGTTACAGTGATTCCTCCCACCATATTTTTCTTTGTCAAGTTTGCTTTTGCTACTGCAGGTTGTGTGCCTTTTTGTGTAAATTTTGTTATGAGTTTATCTTTGCAAAAATGCTTTCTTGGATATTGTGTTTTTAATTTCAATTTTCATATTCATTATTAGTATACAGAAATGTGACTTTTTTTGTGCTGGTCTTGTATCCTATGAGCTTGCTGAACTACTAATTAGTTCTAGGGTTTTATTATTGTTGTTGTTAGCTTCCTATGGATTTTTAATAGACAGTCATACCATCAGCAGATAGGAGCAGTTTTATTTACTTATTTCCAGTCTATATATTTCTTTCTTTCTTATCTCATTGCAGTGGTTAGAACCTTCATACTTTGTTTGTATAAGAATGGGGGAGCGGATCTTTGCCTCTTGCCAATCTTAGATGGAAAGTTATCAGTCTTCCATTATTAAATATAATGTGGGTTATAGGAAGTTTTTGTAGATGCTGTTTATTAAGCTGAAGAAGTTCCCATCTGTGTCTTGTTTGGTAAATGTTTTCATGTGAAGGGTTTTTGGATTTTGTAAAATACTACTTCTTTATCAATTGATATCAAAATATGATTTCCTTAGTCTGTTAATTTAGATGGTAGATTATAAAGATTGGTATTTGAATGTTAAAACACTTTAGCATAACTGGAATAAATCCTGCTTGAGTATGGTATATATATTCTTTGTAGACATTGCTGGATTGGATTTGCTATACTTTGTTGAGAACTTCTGTATCTACGTTCATGAGAGACAGTATCTGTAGAATATTTTTTTTTTTCTTTTTATATTGTCTCATGCTGGTTTTGGTAACAAAATAATACTAGCCTCATGAAAATTACTTGAGAAGAGTTTCCTCCTCTTCTGTTTTCTGGAGGTAATTTTATAAAATAGGTATTAATTTTTCTTTAAATATTTGGTAAAATTCTCTAGCAATCTAAAGATTGCTTTCTTGGTAACCTTATTTTAATTGGAAGTACTCTGAGAAACGCATACTCCTACTTGGAAGGGTGGGAAAAGGGTAAGAAGAGAAGATGTGGTTGAAGAAAAATCATCAGCTTCTTGCTCAGTGCCAATGAAACCACAGTGGGGAGGGAGGAAGCATCCTGGTTTTTCTGTTAGTATTTAGCTGGAGTAGAAAATAGATTACCAGACAACATCTAATGTTGGGCTGTCCAGTTTGGGGCCATGTGGTTATAGTAGCAGGCTTTCTTAGAGATTTTTTGGTTTGTTTGTATTGGTGATTCAGGATTGGATGACATTAAGAAATCCAGGGAACTTCCTGACATGCTATTCTTCAAGTCCTCCATTCTCAAAGCACCATGTTTTCTTATTCCCTTCTTTCAGAGACTTCCCATGCTTTATGTGCAGGGCTTTTTTGTTGTGTGTGGGAAGATCCATGAGGAATGGGACTATTCCACACTGACAGAATTGGAAACCCATCTACGTTGCCCTATTTTTTTAGAATAAAATAAAAATTGAGATAATGTTTGTGAGAATTACATGATGTGATGATTAACTCAAAGCCTGGAATATTAAAAGTATATAGTTTGAGCTATTAAGTGTCTTCTAATGACTTTGGTGAGAAATAAGTTCAGAAGCAGGAAGGGTGGGGAAGAAATGAGAAAAATGGAAAGTAAAGAAGGCCTGGGTATGAAGTACAGGTTAAAGCTGTGAAGGACTGAGGCGACAGATACTCAGTGCAAGAGCACATCTGGTGACCTAAAAGTGCTGGGCAGGATTGGGCCATTCTCTCTCCTGTCTTTCATTGTCAATCCACTTGCCTGATATCAGATATTTCTCAATGTCAGAGAAATACTGGTATGGCTAATGGAGAGAAAGTGAAGATAAATTTTATTTTCATCTGAGGGTAGATAAAAATGAATTATTTTAATCATCTGTACTTTTTTTCTTGGCTTTACTACAAATTCACATTTAGAATATATACTATAATCTAGTGGTGAAAAACACAAATTTAAAGCTGTGTCAACAATCATGCAATAATTCATAGAGGTAGGGGAAAAACACCTGAGACTTGAAAATAAAATATTAATGTTTGGTGATTTAGAAATACTCCTAATAAGTAAAATAAAGCAAAATCAAGAAATATAAACATAATTGCTGTATCAATATTTACTCATAATATTTTATCAATCCATAAATCTTTTCATTTCCCTAGAATTCTGAGTGAAGTTCATTTGAATCATAAAATTATCATCCATCATTTATAAACTTCACTAATGTAAATAAATTTAAATATTGATAGTAAAATTAATTTTATAAGACCATCAGATAAATATCTCTTTTTTTCCCCTAACAAGACAGTGGACTTTTTTTTTTTCAACAGTTAATCTAACATGTTATGAGTTTACTGGTAACAGGAGGCTGAGAAAAGTTCCAGCAACCTTTAAGAATCATTAAATTCAACATCTCTTCTTTCTAGAAAGGACCATATACACATGCTGCTAGATAAATTAAGTTTTCCTTTCCTTCTTTTTTTTTTTTTTTCACTTTATGGCAAGCATTTTTATCTTGAAACAACTTTAAACTAACATAAAAATGACAAGAAAAGTACCAAGAATTTCTTTTTGCCCTTCACCTGGATTCTGCAATTGCTGACATTTTGTCATATTCAATTTTATTATTCTCTTTCTGATTCATTAGAGAGTAGGCAGCAATCACTGGACTCCTTTACTATTAAGTATGTCAGTGCAGATCCCCAAATTATCCACAAATAGGAAACTTAATATTAATAAAATAATATTGGCAACAGTACAGATTTCAAGTTTTTTTTCAAATTAACATATAATTTATTATTTGCCCCAGGGATACAGGTCTGTGAATTATCATGCTTACACATGTCCCAGCACTCACCATAACACATACCTTCCCCAATGTCCATACCCAGCCATCCTATCCCTACCCTTCCACCCTCCAGCAGCCCTCAGTTTGTTTCATGAGATTTAGAGTCTCTTATGGTTTGTCTCCCTCTGATCCCTTTAGATTTCAAGTTTTGTAGATTGTCTCAATAATGTTTGCTACAGCAAAAATTATATTTGTGCTCCATGATACAATCTTGAATCACATTTCACATTTAGATTTGGCATCTTTTTTATTAATAAAAACTAATATTTAATGAGTATTTACTGAGCGTCAGACATTTGTGTAATGTTTTTACATTGGTATTTTATTTATTTATTTATTTATTTATTTATTTATTTATTTTACTTTTTTTTTTAATGTTAAAAAACCTCATCAGTTTTTGAGGTAGTGTTCCATGATCCATTGTTTGTGTACAACACCCAGTGCTCCATGCAATACGTGCCCTCCATAATACCCGTTACTGGGCTTACCCATCCCCTCTACCCCCACCAACCCTCATTTGAGTCCCAGAGTCCATAGTCTCTCATGGTTCATCCAACCCTCTGAATCCCCCTACCCCTTCATTTTTCCCTTCCTTCTCCTAATGTTCTCTATGCTATTCCTTATGTTCCACAAATAAGTGAAACTGTATGATAATTGCCTTTCTCTGTTTGACTTATTTCACTTAGCACAATCTCCTCCACTTACATCCAGGTTGATACAAATATTAGGTATTCATCCTTCCTGATGGCTGAGTAATATTCCATTGTATATGTGGACCTCATCTTCTTTATCCATTCATCTGTTCAAGGGCATCTCAGCTCCTTCCACAGATTGGCTACTGTAGACATTGCTGCTATGATCATCAAGATGCATATGGCCCATCTTTTCACTATATCTGTATCTTTGGGGTAAATACCCAGTAGTTCAATTGCTGGTTCATAGGATAGCTCTATTTTTAACTTTTTGAGAAACCTCAACACTGTTTTCCAAAGTGTTTTACCACCTTGTATTCCCACCAGCAGTGTAACAGTTTACACTGGGGAAAGGATCCCCTTTCTCCACAATCTCTGCAACATTTGTTGTTTCTTGTCTTGTCAATTTTTGCCAATCTGATTGGTGTAAGGTGGTATCTCAGTGTGGTTCTGATTTGAATTTCCCTGATGGCTAATGATAATGAACATTTTTTCATGTGTCTGTTAGCCATTTGTATGTCTTCTTTGGAGAAGTGTCTGTTCATGTCTTCTGCCCATTTTTTGACGTGATTATCTGTTTTGTGTGTGTTGAGTTTGAGGCGTTCTTTATAGATCTTGGATATCAATCCTTTGTCTGTAGTGTCATTTGTGAATATCTTCTCCCATTCCGTGGGTTGTTGCTTTGTTTTGTTGACTATTTTCTTTGCTGTGCAGACTTTTGATCTTGATGAAGTCCAAAAGTTCATTTTTGCCTTTGTTTCCCTTGCCTTCGGAGACGTGTCTTGAAAGAAGTTGCTGTGGCTGATGTCAAAGAGGTTACTCTCTATGTTCTCTAGGATTTTAATAGATTTCTGCCTCATGTTGAGGTTTTTCATCCATTTGAGTTTATCTTGTGTATGGTGTAAGAGAATGGTCAAGTTTCATTCTTCTGGATGTGGGTGTCCAATTTTCCCAGCACCATTAATTGAAAAGACTGTCTTTTTTCCATTGGATATATATTTTTTACTTTGTCCATAGAGTTGAGAGTCCAAATCTGGACTCTCTATTCTGTTCCATTTATCCTTGTGTCTGTTTTTGTGCTAGTACAATGCCGTCTTGATTATCACAGCTTTGTAATATATCTTGAAATCAGGCAACATAATGCCCCAGCTTTGTTTTTCTTTTTCAACATTTCCTTGGCAATTCACGTTTTTTTCTGATCTCATACAAATTTTAGTATTATTTATTCTAACACTTTGAAAAATGCCATTGGTATCTTGATTGGGATGGCATTGAAAGTATAGATTGCTCTGGGCAGTATAGACTTTTTAACAAAGTTTATTCTTCTGACCCATGAGCATGGAATGTTTTTCCATCTTTTTTGTGTCTTCTATAATTTCCTTCATAAGTGTTCTGTAGTTTATCTAGAGTATAGATCCTTCACCTCTTTGGTTAAGTTTATTCCAAGTTATCTTATGGTTTTTGGTGCTGTTGTAAACGGAATCAATTCTCTAATTTCTCTTTCTACAGTTACATTGTTAGTGTATAGAAAAGCAATTAATTTTTGTGTATTGATTCTGTATCTTGCCACATTACTGAATTGTTGTACGAGTTCTAGTTATTAAGGGGTGGAGTTTTTTGGGTTCTCCACAGAAAAGTATCATGTCATCTGCAAAGAGAGAGAGTTTGACTTCTTCTTTGCCTATTTGAATATCTTTTATTTCTTTTTGTTGTCTGTTTTCTGTTGCTAGGATTTCTAGTACTAAGTTGAACAATAGTGGTGAGAGTGAGTATCCTTGTCATGCTCCTGATCTTAAGGGAAGAGAATGATATTTGTTGTGGGCTTTCATAGGTGGTTTTTATGAAATTGAGGAATTTTCCCTCTATCTCTACAGTTTGATGAGTTTAAATCAGGAAAGTCTGCTTATTTTGTCAAATGCTTTTTCTGCACCAATTGAGAGGACTATATGATTCTTCTCTCTCCTCTTAGTAATGTGTTCTACCACATTATTGATTTACGAATGTTGAACCACCCTTGTATCTCAGGGATAAATCCCACCTGCTCATGATGGATAATCCTTTTAGTGTATTGTTGGATCCTATTAGCTAGGATCTTGTTGAGAATTTTGGCATCCATATTCATCAGAGATATTGGTCTGAAACTCTTTTTGATGGGGTCTTTGCCTGGTTTTGGGATCAAGGTAATGCTGGCCTCATAGAATGAGTCTGGAAGATTTCCTTCTGCTTCTATTTTTTGAAAAAGCTTCAGGAGAATAGGTATTATTTCTTTAAATGTTTGGTTGAATCCCCCAGGGAATCCATCAGGCCCTGTACTCTTGTTCTTCAGGAGGTTTTTGATCACTGCTTCAATCTTGTTTATGGTTATTGGTCTATTGAGGTTGTCAGTTTCTCCTGTTTCAGTCTTGGTAGTTCATAAGTTTTCAAGAAGACATCCATTTCTTCCAGGTTGCTTAATTTATTGGCATATAGTGGTTGATAAAAATTTCTAATAATTGTTTCTATTTCTTTGGTGTTAGTTGTGATCTCTCCCCTTTCACTCATAATTTTATTAATTTGGGTCCCTTCTCTTTTCTTTTGAATAAATCTGGCCAGTGGTTTATCGATCTTATTAATTCTTTCAAAGAACCAACTTCTAGTTTTGTTGATTCCCTATACTATATTTCTGATTTCTAATTCATTGATCTCTGCTCTAATCTTAATAACTTCTCTACTAATGCATGACTTAGACTTTATTTGTTGTTTTTTCTCCAGTTCTTTAAGGTGTATAGTTAATTTGTGTATTCAGGATTTATATATATATATTTTTTTTATTTTTTTTACTTTTTTAATTTTTTTGATTAAGGCTTGGATGGCTATGAATTTCCCTCTTAGGACTGCCTTTGCAGGATCCCATAGGTTTTGCCCAATGTGTTTTTATTCTCATTGGTTTCCATGAATTGTTTAAGTTCTTTTTTGATTCTCTGGTTGACCCAAACATTCCTTAGCAGGATGGTCTTTAGATTCCAAATGTTTGAATTTCTTCCAAATTTTTCTTGTGATTGAGTTCCAGTTTCAAAGCATTATGGTCTTAGAATATATAGGAAATAATCTCGGTTTTTTTATATCAGCTGAGTCTTGATTTGTGACCCAGTATGCAATCTATTCTGGAGAAAATTCCAAGTGCATTCAAGAAAAATTAATATTCTGTTATTTTAGGGTGGAATGTTCTGTATATATCTGTGAGGTCCATCTGGTCTGGTATCTCATTCAGAGCTCTTGTTTCTTTATTGATTTTCTGCATAGATGACCTATCTATTGCTGAGTTGAGGGCTGAGGTCTCCTCCTGTTAGCATGTTAATATCAGTATGTCTCTTTATTTTGGTTAACAGTTGGCTTATGTAATTGGCTGCTAACATGTTGGTAGCATACCATATTTACAATTGTTAGATACTCTTGTTGGATAAACCCTTTAATATTTATATTGTGTCCTTCTGTAAAGACTATAGTCTTTAACATAAAACCCAATTTGTCTGATATAAGAATTGCTACCCCAGCTTACTTTGAGGTCCTCTGGCATGAAAGATGGCTCTCCATCCCTTCACTTTCAGTCTGGATGCATCTTGAGGTTCAAAATGAGTCTCATGTAGACAGCATATGGATGGGTCCTATCTTTTTATAATCTGCAACCTTGTGCTGTTTCATGGGAGCATTTAGGCCATTCATGTTGAGAGTGATTATTGAAAGATATGATTTTATTTTCATCATGTTGCCTGTGAAGTCTTTGTTTCTATAGATTGTAAATTTCTGTTCTATATCACTCTTGGGGTCTTTCTCCTTTTATAGAACCCCCTTTAATATTTCTTGTAGGGTTAGCTTGGTGGTAACAAATTCTTTCAATTTCTGCTGGTCTTCAAAGCTCCTTGTCTCTTCATCCATTCTGTTATCTTGCTCAATAAAGTATCCTTGGCTGCATGTTTTTTCACTTATTACCCTGAATATGTCCTACAGCCCTTTCTGGCTTGTCAAATATCTGTGGACAGGTCTGACATTATACTAATTTTCCTCCCTTTATAGATAAGAAACTCTTCCCTCTTGCTGCTTTCAAGATTGTTTCCTTGGATCTAAGATTTGCAAATTGTGCTATGATATGTTGTGGCATTGGTCTGTTTTCGTTGATCTTGTGAAGGGTCCTCTCTGACTCTTGGACATGAATGCTTATTTTTTTTCCCCAGATTAGGGAAGTTCTCAGCTACAATTTACTCAAATATATCGTCTAGACCCCCCTCTCTCTGTACCCCTTCAAGGATCCCAATAATTCTTATATTGAACATTTCATTCTGTCACTAATCTCTTCCAGTTTGATTTCTTGGGTTTTAATTTGTTTTTCCCATGCCGCCTCAATTTCCATCTCTTCTATCATCTTATCTTCTATCTCACTAATTTGTTCTTTTGCCTCATTTACTCTGACAGTCAATGTATCCTGCTTAGACTGCATTTCATTCATCACATTTTTAAGTTCAACCTGATTAGATCCCATTTCTGTCCTTAGAGATTCTACATTGTTGTTAATATTTTTCTCAGGCCTAGTTATTGCCTTGATAATTGTTATTCTAAAATCAATTTTTGACATCTTGGTTGTATCCATATCTAGTAGCTCTATGGCAGAGACCACTTTTTTGGTTCTTCCCTTTAGGGTTCTTCCTCCTAGTCATTCTGTTGAGGGGTGGTTGAAGGGATGTACAGAGTCCAAATTATTGACCACAACCCAAGCAAGATGCACTTCTTTTATAGGGACCTTGGGATGTTGGCCTCTTGTTCTTCCAGCCTGTTTTCTGGTGGATGGTGGATGGGCCTGTGGTGCTGTTACTCAGGCAACCTTGCTTGGGCAGAGTTACCCTGCCCCCTGTGGGGAGGGGTTGTATTCATTGAAACCTTTTGTTGTTGTTGTTGTTGTTGTTGTTGTCTGGCATCTTTCCCTGGCAGCTTTGTGCATCTCTTCTGAGAATCAGAGCAGAAGTGACTGTATCCAAACCTTTGTCTCAGAATAGAGAGAATGAAGTCTGATCTTCATGGCACTCTCCAGGCCACACTGTCTCTGCTTTTGTCTGTGCTGCTAAAAACCATAGTGTTCTGGGTTATGCACCCCACAGCAGCACTACCAGCCCTTGCTTCTAGGTCCAGGCATGTCTCTACCCTTTGTGCTTCCTCAACTGCAAAGCACCCCTGGGTTGCTTGTGTGCTCCTAAAGCTCTAGGTGTAAGTCTGGTGGACTGCCCTAAAGTCCTTCCCTACTGCTATGGATCTTCAAGTCTGTGCCTGGTCCATAATGTGGGCAGCTTTTGTGTGCTCTTGTGTTATTTCACCTTCCAGGCTGAAGAGAGAAGCAGGTCTCTTCTCCTTCTGTTTTTTTTTTTTTTTTTTTTAAGATTTCATTTATTATTTATTTGTCAGAGAGAGAGAGACCACAAGCAGGCAGAGGCAGAGAGAGAAGCAGGCTCCCACTGAGCAAGGAGCAGGATGTGGGACTCGATCCCAGGACCCCGGGATCATGACCTGAGCTGAAGGCAGCAGCTTAACCGACTGAGCCACCCAGGCATCCCTCTTCTCCTTCTGTTTATCTTACAATATTTGTTCATGGAATCATGGCTCTCTGCTTCATACCTCAATATCAACCACCAGAGATACTCTGTTTGCAGAGATCCAGATATATCTTCTTATATCTCAGGCTGATTTTGTGGTGTTCAGACTGGTCTGGTAGATATCCTGCTCAATTGAGGGGACCAGTTGAAATAGGGTCCCCTACTTCTCTGCCATCTTTTTCCTCTTTCTCTGCCATCTTTTTTATTGCTATGTAATTCACATATCATGACATTTACCCTATTAGAGTGCTTTTTTTGTGTGTGTGCACTTATTTGGTTTTTAGTATATTCACAAGGTTTTATAAAAATCACCACTATTTAATGCTCAGAATATTTTTATTACTTCAAAAGAAAAACCCCATATACACTAGCAGTTATACTTCATTCTCCCCTCCCCCAGCCCTGGCTGCCACTAGTCTGATTTCAGTCTTTTAAATATGCTTTTTCTGGACAATTCATTTTTATGAAATTATACCATATGCAGCCTTTTGTGTCAATCTTCTTTCACTTAGCATAAGGTTTAAAAATTAATCTTATTGTAGCACATACAATATTTTATTTCTTTTAATGGTCAAATAGTATTCCATTGTTTGGCTATATCACAATTTGTTTACCCATTTTTAGTTGTTGGACATCTGTGTTGTTTCCATTTGGAGCTATTATAAATAATGTTATGAACATTTATATACATGGTTTTCTTTATGTAAACGTATGTTTTCAGTTCTGTTAGAAATATATACCTAGTAGTAGAATTCTTGATTTATATGATAACTCTACATTATCTTTACATTATTATATTTATGATATATATTATATATCTATATATAATATATACACATTATATGATAACTCTACATTTGAGTTATCATATAAAATTTTGAGGAATTGACAAATTGTTTTACAGAGGAACTCCACCATTTTATGTTTCTTTTTTTTTAATTACTCCATTTGTATTGAATATTTAGTTTTTCAATTATTTTATGATGAATAATGCTATGGTTGACATTCTTATAGATTAATTTTTGTACAGATACTTGATTATATCTTTAGCATCAATTCTTAGGTGTGCAATTATTTAAATCTTAAATGCATTTGATTTTTTATTTTTTTTCTTTGTTTTCTTTTCTTTTTCTTTTAAATTAACATATAATGTATTATTGTTTCAGGGGTATAGATCTGTGATCCATCAGTCTTATACAATTCACTGTCTTCACTATAGCACATACCCTCCTCAATGTCCATCACCTCCATTTTATGTTTCAACAAGGAATAGATGAGGAATCTAATTTCTCAACATATATGGCAACACTTTTTATTCTCTGACTTTACTGATTATTGCCATCCTGATTGGTATGAAGTAACATTTCATTGTGGCTTTAGTAAGTATTTACCTAATGGCTTGTGATGTTGTGCCTGTACGCATGCCCTTATTGGCTATTTGTATTCTTGGAGAAATGTCTATTCAAGTTATTTCCTTACTTTCTAATTGGGTGGTTGTCTCTTTGTCATGTTGTAAGAGTTCTTGATATACTCTGGATGTGAAAGTCACAAGATATATGAATTGCGAATATCTTCACCCATTCTGTGGATAGTCTTTCATTTTCTTGATCATGTCCTTGGAGATGGAAAAAAAATAATTTTGGTGAAATCTTATTTATCTGTTTTTTTCTTTGTATGTTTGGACTTTACAAATTATTTCTAAGAAACTATTACCTAATTCAAGGTCACAAATATTTATACATATGTTTTATTCTAAGAATTTCATAGTTTTAGCTCTTATAGTCTATTTATTTATTTACTTAGTTATTTTTAAAAATTAGATAGTTAATTTTTATATATGGTATAAGGTAGGAGTCCAACTTCATTCCTTTGCATAAGATTACTAGCTGTCCTTCAGCACTAATTGTTGAAAAGACTATTCTTTCACCTACTGAGTTGTCTTAGGAACTTTGTCAAAAGTCAGTTTCTCAAAAATGTATGGTGTTATTTTGGAACATTCATTTTTATCCCATTAATTCATTCGTCCACTCTTAATACAATAACAAATAATTAAATTTTTAACTTTGTGATAAGTTTTGAATTCAGGATGTATGAGTCTTCTAATTTTGTTCTTTTTAATTTTTTTTTTTCTATTTGGAGCCCTGCTGGTTTTGATAGAAATTGTATTATATTTATAGATCAGTTTGAATAGGATTGCCATTTTAATAGTATTAAATTTTCCAGCTCACGAAAATGGTATATCTTTTTATGCATTTAGTATTTTATAAAATTTCCTTCAGTGATTTTTGTATTTTTTACTGTACAAGTTTTGTAGTTCTTTTAAGTTTATTTACACTTAATTTATTATTTTATTCTATTGTAAATTAAATTGCTTTCTTAATTTCATTTCAGATTGTTCATTTCTAGTGTATAAAATCACAACTAAATCTCTGTGTTGATATTGTATCCTGAAACCTTGCTAAAATTATTTGCTCTAAATTTCCTTATATATTTTCATATGTTTCTCTAGAAACAATTCAGATGTTTCTATATACACAAGATCATGTCATTAAAATACAGATAGTTTTATTTCTTCCTTTCTAATCTTAATATCTTTTTATCTGTTCTTGCATTATTGCTTTGGCTACAATCTATTAAAATATTACACAGAAATAAGGAGAGTGGCAATCCTAGTGTTATTTTGAATTTATGGAGAAATTTTTTTATTTTTTTTTAATTTTATTTTTTATAAACATATAATATATTTTTATCCCCAGGGGTACAGATCTGTGAATCGCCAGGTTAACACACTTCACAGCACTCACCATAGCACATACCCAACCCCAATGTCCATAACCCCAACCCCCCTCCCAACACACCTCCCCCCATCAACCCTCAGTTTGTTTTGTGAGATTAACAGTCAATTATGGTTGGTCTCCCTCACAATCCCATCTTGTTTCATTTACTCTTCTCCTATCCCCTTAACCCCCCATGTTGCATCTCTTCTCCCTCATATGAGGGAGACCATATGATAGTTGTCTTTCTCCGATTGACTTATTTCGCT
>NW_022631139.1:363948-406771 GCF_010015895.1 Lontra canadensis
AATTCTCTCCAATAATTCTCTCCAATATACCTTCTGCTCCCCTCTCTTTTTCTTCTTCTTCTGGAATCCCAATTATTCTAATGTTGTTTCGTCTTATGGTGTCACTTATCTCTCGAATTCTCCCCTCGTGGTCCAGTAGCTGTTTGTCCCTCTTTTGCTCAGCTTCTTTATTCTCTGTCATTTGGTCTTCTATATCGCTAATTCTTTCTTCTGCCTCATTTATCCTAGCAGTGAGAGCCTCCGTTTTTTATTGCACCTCATTAATAGCTTTTTTGATTTCAACTTGGTTAGATTTTAGTTCTTTTATTTCTTCAGAGGGCTTTTATATCTCCCGAGAGGGTTTCTCTAATATCTTCCATGCCTTTTTCGAGCCTGGCTAGAACCTTGAGAATTGTCATTCTGAACTCTAGATCTGACATGTTACCAATGTCTGTATTGATTAGGTCCCTAGTCTGTGGTACTGCCTCTTGTTCTTTTTTTTTGTGGTGAATTTTTCCACCTTGTCATTTTATCCAGATAAGAGTATATGAAGGAGCAAGTAAAATACTAAAAGGGGCAACAACCCCAGGAAAATATGCTTTAACCAAATCAGAAGAGATCCCAAATCTTGAGTGGGGAGAAAGGGGATAAAAAGAGGTTCAGAAAGAAAAAATAAAAAAATAAAAAAAGGAAACGAATAAAGAAAAATACAAAAAAGAAAAAATATATATATATATTAGATAAACTAGTTAAAAAACATTAAAAAATAAAAGGTTAAAAGTTAAAAAAAATTTGGCATAAGAAGCGATAAAAAATTGAAAAAGAAAAAAAAATTAAATTAACTGCAAGGCTAAAGAATCATGGGGAGAAAGCCATGAGTTCTGTGCTTTGCTTTCTCCTCCTCTGGAATTCCGCTGCTCTCCTTGGTATTGAATCTGCACTCCTTGGTAGGTGAACTTGGTCCTGGCTGGGTTTCTTGTTGATCTTCTGGGGATGGGGCCTGTTGTAGTGATTCTCAAGCGTCTTTGCCCCAGGTGGAATTGCACTCCCCTTACCAGGGGCCGGGCTGAGTAATCAGCTCGGGTTTGCTTTCGGGAGCTTTTGTTCCCTGAGGGCTATCTGTAGCATTCCCGAGGATGGAAATGATGATGGCGGCCTCCCGGTGTCCAGCCCGGAGGAGCCGAGAGCCCGGGACCGCACTCTTCAGCGAGCCCTCAGAGAACAGCGGCCAATTACTCCCGTCACCCTGGCCTCTGGCCGCACTCCGAGCCGACCGAGCCTGCGACCAGTTCAAGGTAACCCAGAGTTTAGTGCTCACTCCTCAGCTCTGTCTCTATAGCCGGTTTCCCCCTTCTAATACCTGTAAACTCTGCGACACTCAGACACCCCCAATCCTTCTGTGACCCTGCGGGACCTGAGGCCACGCTGACCCCACGTGGGCTTCACCCCGGTTAAGCCTCTGGAGCGATGTCCCTCAGCAGAACAGACTTTTAAAAGTCCTGATTTTGTGCTCCATTGTTCTGCCCCTTGCTGGGAGCCGTCCCCTCCCCCCGCGGTCTATCTTCCCGTCGCTTAGGATTCACTTCTCCAGCAGTCTTACCTTTCAGTACTGGTTGATTTTCTGTTTCTAGAATTGCTGTTCTTCTTCTCTTCGATCTCCCGTTGGATTTGTAGGTGTTTGCAATCTTTAGATAAGCTATCTAGCTGATCTCCCGCTACCTGAAGTAGTCTCAGACTGCTACTTCTCCGCCATCTTGACTCCTTCCCAAGAGAGAGAATCTTAAGCAGCCTTCATGCCCAGCTTGAAGCCCAATATGGGACTCGATCTTACAACCCTGATGTCATGACCTGAGCCAAAATCAAGAGTCAGACAGAATCAAATGAGCCACCCAGTTTCTCCTCATAAGTGAAGTTTTTAAAAGAACCTCAGCCTAAGCCTCACATTGTACAAAAAATTAATGCAAAATATATCCCAAATTTAAATGTAAAACATAAAACTGTAAATGTCTTAGACAAAATTAAATAACAAATAATAAAAGAAAAATATCTTAGGATCCAAGATCTAGGCAAAGATTTCTTTGACTTGACATTAAAAGCATGATCCATAAATGTAAGAATTGAGCAACTGTACTTCATCACACTTAAAAACATTTGTTCGACAAAAGACCCTGTTAACAGGGAGAAAAAAAAGTGAAGGTACAGAATGGGATACAATATTTGCAAATCACATATCTGACAAAGGACTATTGTCTAAAATACAAAAAAAAATCAAAACTCAACAATATGGAAACAATTCATTTAGAAAATGAGCAAAAGATATGAATAGACATTTCACCAAAGAATACATATAAATATAAATTAAGCAAATAAAAATATCCAACATCATCATCAATCATGGAAATGTAAATTAAAATCACAATGAATTTTCACTTTGTACTTATCACAAAGGCTGAAATTAAAAATTATAGTCTCAACATCAAATATGCATGAGAATATAGGAAAACTAGATCATTCATATGTTGTTGGTGGGATTATACAACGATACAGTGATTCTGAAAAACAGGTTGTTAATTTCTTTTTTTCATGATGTTCCATGTATTTTATTTATTTTTTTAAGATTTATTTATTTATTTATTTATTTGACAGAGAGAAACACAACAAGAGAAGGAACATAAGCAGGGGGAGTGGGAGAAGGAGAAGCAGGCTTCCCACTGAACAGGGAGCCTGTTGCAGGGTTCGATCCCAGGACCCTGGGACCATGACCTGAGCCGAAGGCAGATGCCCAATGACTGAGCCACCCAGGAGCCCCAAGGTTGTTAATTTCTTATAAAACAAATTATGTAACTACCAAATAACCCAATTGCATATTTGGTCATTTATCCCCAGGAAATGAACATTTATGTTCACCCAGAAACCTGTACACAATTATTCCAAGAGTATTCATTCATAATTGCCAAGAACTGGAGATACTAAACACATTCTTTAAGGGGTGATTGGTTAAATATCCTGGGTTCATCCATATCAAGGAATATTACTCAGTAACAGACTCTTAATGTACACAACTACTTGGATAAATTTCTACGTAATTTTCTGAGTGGGCGGGGGGAAGCCAATCCCAAAAGTTTATATACCCTATGATTCATTTATATGACATTCTTACAAATTAGTTGTAGCTGGCATTCAGGGACCAGAAGAAGGAGGTGGGAAGAAGATGGATGTAGTGTTAAAAAAGCAACAGGAAAAATCCTTGTAGTAATGGATCTGTTCTGTATCTTGACTCTACCAATGTCAGTATCCCAGTTGCGATATTTTACTCTACTGTTGCACGATGCTACCATTATGGGAAACTAGGCATGTTAGTTTTCTAGGGCTGCCATAACAAAATACCATACACTTGATGACTTAAGCAAAAGAAATTTCTTTCCTTGTAGTTCTAATGGCTGGAGTTCTGTGATTAAGGTATCAGCAGGTGTGGTTTCACCAGAGAAGATTTCTTTCTTTCTTTCTTTCTTTCTTTCTTTCTTTCTTTCTTTCTTGTTCAGTTAGCCACTGTATAGTACATAATTAGTTTTCTTTTTTTTTTTTAGTACATAATTAGTTTTTAATGTAGTGTTCAGTGACTCATTAGTTAAGTATAACACCCACTGCTCATCACAGCACATGCCCTCCGCCTCTTCTCTCTTTGGTTTCCAGATGGCCACCTTCTCCCTTTGGGTTCACATACTCTTTCCTCTATGTCTGTGCTCTAGTGTCCTCTTCTTGTAAGGACACCAATCAGATTGAATTAGGGCCCATCCAAGTGATCTCATTTTTCTTTAATTACCTATTTAACAACGCTATCTTCAAAACGGACATATTTTGAGATACTGTTAGGGCTTCAATGTAGTAATTCTCAGGGACACAACCCAGCCCATAACACTGGGTAAAGGGTACATGTATTTTTATGAATTATTTCCTGTATTATTTCTTATAAGTGCATGTAAATTTGTAATCATCTCAAAATATTTATATTTTTAAAATAATATGAATCATTATTGTACCTCATTCTATTAAGAAAACGACTGAAACCCAGAGCATTGCAGTTACTTTGAAGTTACAGGCATCCCAAGGTAGTGATAAGCTATAATTAATTTACTGCATTCCATTGAGCTTTTAATAGGTATCTAATAAGTATATGGTGTGCCAAGTAGCATACTGTGTTTTTTTTAAAGATTTATTTATTTATTTATTTGACAGATCACAAGTAGGCAGAGAGGCAGGCAGAGAGAGAGAGAGAGAGAGAGAGGAGGAGGAGGAGGAAGCAGGCTCCCTGCTGAGCAGAGAGCCCGATATGGGGCTCAATCCCAGGACTCTGTGCGGGGCTTGATCCCAGGACTCTGGGATCATGACCTGAGCTGAAGGCAGAGGCTTTAACCCACTGAGCCACCCAGGTTTTTTAAGATACAGAGATGGGTAAATGCTAAGTAGATGTGATTATTAATTTCATGTGTCAACTTGAGTGGGCTATAGTATGCCCAGATATTTGGTTACATGTTATTCTAGATGTTTTTGTTCTTAGATACCCATGAGAGTGTTTTTAGATGAGATTAACATTTCAGTTAGTAGACTGAGCAAATCAGATTGCCCTCCCTAATGTGGATCCTCCTCACCTAATCAGTTGAAGGCCTGAATAGAACAAAAAATCTGATCCTCTCCCAAGTAAGAAATAATTATTTCTGCCTCCCTCACTTCAAACTGGTATATCTGCTTGTTTTTTTGTTTTTGTTTTTTTGTTTTTTTGTTTTTTGCCTTTGTCCTTAAACTGAAATATGGGTTCTTTCTAGGTCTGCAGCTGATACTTTCAGACTAGAACTATACCATCAGGTCTCCTGAGCCCCCCAACTTGCTGACCCACTCTGTAGATCTTGGGGCTTGCCAGCCTCCATAATTGTGAACCAATTCCTTAAAATAAATCTTTTTATACACAAACACACACTCACATCTCCTATTGGTTATGTTTCTCTGAAGGACCCTAGGTAGTGTGCAATTAAGTGGCTATAATATTCTCTTCAAATATAAGATTGATTTTCCCACCCTCAGTTCTCCAGGGGTTACCTCTTTATCCCTGTCTTGCTTAAGTACACCTGGACAGTGGAGTCCTCTAAGTTTCTCATAAGATTTTCCTGCCTGAGGAATTGCATGCTGTTCTTAGAGACTCTGAGCACCCGAGTCCCACCTTTCTCTTGGACTTGACATTATTCCTAGAGTGTCCCACATCCTGTCTGGAATGAACATCACTGGAAACATGTGATTCAAACTCAATTTTCCACGGTCATAGCCTGGTTTGAATGTAGCTCCCTGAGGGGACAGATATAGTGAGCATGTTTATGCTATATCACCAATACCTAGAATAGCATGTGTTTGGAAGTTATCAAATAGAGAGGCAAATAGAAAGATGACAGATGATAGATTAGATAGATAGATAGATGATGGATAGATGATAGATTGATTGATAGATGATGGAATGAATGATTGACTGATAGAGTGATAGATCCTACCTATATTTTGAATGAATAAGTCTTTTTGCTCATAAGGAAATTTATATCTAGAATGAGTTTGTGAGTCATACTGAGTCTTATCTAAAAGTAGGTGGGTCAAAAAGAGGTTGCAGGTGGTAGATAGGTACTTTCTTCCATAGGCTATTTTATGATCCTAGGTTTCAAAAGGACAAATTATTGTACCCACATTAAAAGCCCTTCTTCTTTAGTCAATGATATATGCTGGTTTTGAAAACAGGACAATTGTCTGTCTTAAACAATTTTGGTCTGATGTGGCATGCTAGATGTTGTTGTTGTTGTTATTATTATTATAATATTTTTTTTTTATCATTTAAAGCTTTGTTCAAGTTAGTTTTTCCAGAGGTCTGTTGTCAGTATTCACGGATGTCCTACAAGGACTTCAAGTTCTACAAGGCATGGTGGCACTACACTATGAAACCAAGATCCCTAGAGGGGCATACATACATGTAATGTTTGAATGGCACACTTCATTAGGGCACCTGGGTGGCTCAATTGGTTAAGCAGCTGCTTTCAGCTCAGGTCATGATCCCAGAGTCCTGGGATCAATCCCCATGTTGGGCTCCCGGCTCGGGGGGAGCCTGCTTCTTCCTCTCCCTCATCCCTTCCCCCTGCTTGTGCCCTCTCACTCTCTCTCTCTCTCTCTCTCTCTGTCAAATAAATAAGTAAAATCTTAAGAAAAAAAAAAAAAAGAACAGCACACTTCATCTTTCACAGTGCACGCATAGCCCCATTTCTCAATAACCATGGGGCACATCATACATCATCCATATAACATTCCTCAACTACGAGACACATTGACTCGCTTGCTGAGAGCTATGATTGCTCTCTTTACTATTCCAGCACTAAAGTAGCAGGAATATTTGATTGGACAGAGGTAACCAGTCTCTTTAATATACATTTAAGAAGTTAAGCCCACATCTTATTTAGAAATCTCCTGAGGCAAAAAGTCAAGCAGATGATTATTGCTTTTCCCTTAGCAGTCCAAATAGCCATCATTCAAGATTCCTTAAAACAGATGAGTGAATGTCAATATTATTTTTGCTACAATGTCACTGTATTATTAATAATCATTTCCTGTGTGCTGGGGCTGGACCAGGCATGAAATCTATGAGTTGTTCTGATGGGAACACAAAATGGGAGTGGGACGGGGAGATTGTCATTTGCTTAGAAAGTGTGGCTGTCCAGAGTTGAGTCCATGGATCCTGGAGGAATAAATTACGATTCAGGAGACACAAGTTGTTGCAATAGTAACTGTGGGATTCTGTGTGGGAAGATACCATGTCTTCATTTTTCTCTTCTGTCCAAAACAGTTAACTCCTATAATCACCTTCTACCTTTTTCCAGTGCTTTAAGTTTAACTGTCCTGGACCCTACAGCTAATCCAACTTACACACTCCCTCCCTGACAGAAAATTAAATAAATAAATAAATAAATAAATAAATAAATAAATAAAATTGACAAATTATTTCAAACATACAGTTACAGGAGATAATATAACAAGTATATATCAGGTAGATGTGACACGTTTGCCCTTAGTAATAATGTTTCTGATTCTTCTTTTAAAGAAACACAACAGTTGAAATCTTCTTTCTAACTCAAAATTGACATTTCCTTCCCATCCCCTCCAGGAATAGCAGATTTCTGAAACTGTTGTTAACAGCTCTCTGTATGTTTAATAATTTTACTCCATAGATAATTTATCACAACCACTATAGTATTATTTAGTGTGTTTTGAAACATATAATAGTGGTAACTCTCTCTACATGTTCATTTGCATCTTCTTTTCCGTAATGCTTCAAATATATTTTTAAAGGTGAGAGGTGTTTACATTTCCATCCTAAAATACTAGCCATATCACGTAAATCCCTGGATGTAACTATTCAGAAATCTTTCTCACAATATGAACTCAAGCCTTTCTAACATGGCATAAAAGACAAAGACAAAAATTACATAATTGATATCTACCTCCTTGGCCCTGGGGCATAGTGTTGAAAAACATTCCATAAATGGATAATGGTCTCCTGTATCCAACTTATATGGCTAAATCAAATGAAGCAATGGAAGTGAAATTGCTTTAAAAGTACCAAAGTTCAAAATAAAAATGAGGTCATGTGTGTATTCTCAGTGGCTGAAATAATAATAATAATTAATAATAATAATATAATGCTGAAATCATATATTCTTACTGCAATGTGTGAAAATTGCTCCTAGCTTTCTTATCCTCTATAGCCAGGCTATCTCTGGTACTACAAAAATACACCCAGGATAAGAAGCATAGCCACAAAGATGTTTCATATCACTCATGTCACTCATTATTGATTCTGATTGTGAGGACAGTTCCTGGTAAAGTTGCCACTATTTTCTTATACTTTAAATTATAAACAGTGCTAGATATCATGCAATTCTGTTTAGATGTTTGTATTGAATCATTTCTCACTTTTAAGTGCTTATAAATCATATGGTATTCTCATATAATTCTCATCAATTATGAAAAAAATATTCACAAGTTGCACACTCCCTCTTGCAGTAGACTCCGGGACGACCCACATTTGTACTATCTAATCTTAGGCTGGGCCGTGTTTTGATGTTTTTAGTGATGCAACCAGTCCCCCTACCAACAACTTGTCTTCCTCTGGAAGAAACACCTCACATTCCGGTGCTTACTTTTCATTCTATATGAGTTTTAATTTCATTTTGTAGTGACTATGGCTTTGAAATAAATATGTGCTTCTTCGTCCCCATACCCCTTATGCACAGATTATACCTTCTTTTAAGTTGCTCCTTTTCTTATCTCAGGTACTTTTCTCAAGCTTACCCTATGGTCTATTCCATGAAAAGTGTGCCAGTCTTTTTTTTTTTTTTTAAGATTTTATTTATTTATTTGACAGAGAAAGACATAGTGAGAGAGGGATCACTACAGGGAGAGGGGGAGAGGGAGAAGCAGGCTTCCCACTGAGCAGGGAGCCCAATGTGGGGCTCCATTGCAGGACCCCAGGATCATGACCCGAGCTGAAGGCAGACACTTAATGACTGAGTCACCCAGGTGCCCTGAAAAGTATGCCAGTCTTCAACTCTTCTCTCTCAGCTTCAAACCTGTAGTTTAAACTCTGCTATGTGATGCCAGAACTGTCTCAAAACCACACTGACACTGTGTCAGCTGCTTCTTGTTTGGCTCAGCCCATGGGGAATGCAAAGGACCAGCAGGCTCTAGAGGGAGAGACTTGCTCTGCCTCTCCTCTCCTCTTCCTCTTCCTCTTCCTGTTCATGTTCCTGTGAGGACCACAACAGCCTTGCCTCTTCACTGTGGTGGCTGTGGTTCACATTAGGAAAAGTCGTTTCATTTTCAGTGTTTCCAACATTTGCAAGACTAGTGTCAGGGTATTCGCTCAGACCCCCTCCTCAGATATCTCAGTCCCAGGGAAACTTTGGAGGCACCAGTCCGACTTAGACCATTCATAGAAATCTCGAGTTCAGTGCTGCAGCATTCCTATTCCAGGTTTCTAAATTTAAGTAATCGCAGCTTCATCTGCTTTGTTTAACCAACCTTAGAGGCAGCAACTACCTCATTGACATCTTAGTGTTCTCTTTCTACATTTTTAACTTTATACCTAGTTAATTCTTTATAATTACTTTTTTTTTCCTCTGATAAAATACCTAATATGATTTCTGTCTCCAACCTAGATCCTGCTTAATTAGTAAAAGAGTAATCTCAGGAACTAGACCAATAACAATGAGTTTTAGGGAGGTTTATAACCTGAAGCAGGGTAAGTATTTCTGTAAAAAGCCAGAGAGTAGTAAAAGTTTTTAGCCTCTTGGGCCATAGAATCACTGTCACAACAACTTAATTCTGTTATCAGATGAAGGAAGTTCTACACAATATGTAAATAAGTAGGTATGGTTGTTGGAAAGTGATCTGGAGTGGATCTGGAGACAAGAGTTCTAGACCTGGGATGGCTGCAAACAAGGTCAAGGTCTATGACCTCCTTTCAAAAAGCAGATTTTGGAGATCAAATATCTCAAAGTTCTTCTTCATCTCTGTATTTCTATGAGTCTAGAATTATTCATTTAACTTAATTATGTATCCGTGGGTAAGATTTGGCACAGAAAACAGTTGCAGTAATTGATTTGAGGAATGACAGAGGTAGGAGCTCCACTGAACTGCTCCCCAGTAAAATTAGAAAAATAATCACAAAAAAAGCAACCATTTAAAGTCTTTGAAAACCGTCCTAAAGGCACACAGGAAATGAAAAGTATCTCTACTCAAGCAAAGCTAATGAAATTCAGTAAGAACAGCAAAATTTTGTAGTATTTGGGGGGGGGGAGATATTAAGGGAGAAATTGGGGGAACTCAATATATGGAAATCGAAAAACACACTCCTAAACAACCAGTGAGTCAAAGAAGAAATCACAATGGCTCAGGTCGTGATCTCAGGGTCAGATGGAGCCCCGAACTAGGCTCCATGCTCAGCAGGGAGTGGGCTTGAGGATTCTATTCCTCCTTCTCCCTCTGCCCATTCCCCAACTCATGCACACATTTTCTCTCTCTCAAATAAATAAATAAATCTTAAAAAATGGAAATAAGAAAATACTTTGAGATAAATGAAAATGAAGACACAATCTCCTAAATCTAAAAAAGATAGAGATAAATCAATGTAAATGTCTATGGTAAAAAAAGAAGAAAGATCTCAAATTAATAACCTAACATTTCACCTAAGAACCTGGAGAAAAGAAGAGCAATTCAAAAACTAAAACAAACAAAAGGAGAAATAATAAAAGTTAGAGCAAAAATTAATAGAGTAGAGGGGTGCCTGGGTGGCTCAGTGGGTTAAAGCCTCTGCCTTCAGCTTAGGTCATGATCCCAAGATCCTGGGATTGAGCCCCACATCAGGCTCTCTGCTCAGTGGAAGAGCTCCCCCCCCAACCCTGCCTGCCTCTCTGTCTACTTGTGATCTCTGTCTGTCAAATGAATAAACAAAATCTGTATTTTTAATTTTTTTTAAAAGATTTTATTTATTCATTTGACAGACAGAGATCACAAGTAGGCAGAGAGGGAGGCAGAGAGAGAGGAGGAAGCAGGCTCCTCTCTGAGCAGAGAGCCCAATGTGGGGCTCGATCCCAGGACCCTGGGAGCATGACCCAAGACGAAGGCAGAGGCTTTAACCCACTGAGCCACGCAGGCACCCCAACAAAATCTTTAAAAAAAAATTAATGGAGTAGAGAATAGAAAAACAAAGAGAATAATAAATTTAAAGAAAGCTAATTCGTTGAAAAGATCAACAAAATTGATAATCCTTATACTGTATTGATGACTCAAGTAACTAGAAACAGAAATGAAAGAGAGGGCCATTATTAATGATCTACAGAAACAAAAAAATTTTGAAGGAGTACTGTATATAGTTTTAAGCCTATAAATTCAGATAATTTAAATAAAATGGGCAAATTCCTAAAACACATAAGTTACTGAAACTTGACTGAAGAAGTAGACAATCTGAGTAGACCAATTAAAAAAAAAAGGATTGATTAATAATAATAAAAATTTACCCCAGCACACACAAAACACCACCCAAATTATTTCACTGATGAATTATTCCAAACATTTAAAGAAGAACTATCATAACTTTCTCATAATATCTTTTATTTTTTTTAAGATTTTATTTATTTATTAGACAGAGATCACAAGTAGGCAGACAGACAGGCAGAGAGAGAGAGAGGAGGAAGCAGGCTCCCCCGCCGAGCAGAGAGCCTGATGCGGGGATCGATTCCAGGACCCTGAGATCACCACCTGAGCCAAAGGCAGAGGCTTTAACCCACTGAGCCATCCAGGTGCCCCAATATCTTTTATTTTTAAAGCATTTTATTTATTTATTTGACAGAGAGAGAGAGGAGGAGCAGAGGGAGAGGGAGAAACAAGCTCCTGGTTGGGGCTTGATCCCAGGACCCTGAGATCATGACCTGAGCTGAAAGCAGACCCTTAAATGAATGTGTCATCCAGGCACATCTTTCATAATATCTTATAAAAGCAGAAGAAGAGAAAATATTCCCATCATTGTATTACCTTGCTATCAAAACCAGACAATGACATTACAGGAAAAGAAAACAGCAGACCACTAACACTTCTGAGTGCAGTCTCAAAATTCTCAACAAAATATTATCAAACCAAAGCTAGCAGCCTATAAAAAGAATTATACTCCATGACTAAATAGGGATTCAAGATTGCTTTAATATCTAGAAATCAATTAACATAGCATATCAATAGAATACAAAATAGAAGACACATGATTATCTCAATAGATTCAGAAAAGCCATTTAACAAAATCCAATACCTGTTTATGACAAAAGCTCTCAGAAAACTAGAAGAAGAAAACATCCCTAACCTGGTAAATGACATATAAGAAAAAGAAAAAAGAAAAAAAGAAAACAGCAAAAATCATATTTAATGCTGGAAGACTAGCTTTCCCCTGTACTTCTAGAAATAAGACAAGGATGTCTGCTCTCATCATCATTTCTATTTAGTCTATCCATTGTAGGTTTTAGCCAAGAAAATTAATCAATAAAAAGTACTAAAAGGCATCTAGATTGAAAAAGTGAAACATCTCTATCTGCAGATGACAGAATCCCATATGAAGCAAATATCTTTGGTCATAAGAAGGAACTCTGGAATGATACATGCTCTATATTGACAAACCTTGACAACATCATGCTAAGTGAAACATCATTAGAATTAATAAATGAGTTCTGCAAGGTTGAAGGACAAGATCAGTATACAAATACCCATTTTTGGGGTGCCTGATGGTGGCTCAGTGGGTTAAAGCCTCTCTCTGCCTTCGGCTCAGGTCATGATCTCAGGGTCCTGGATTGAGCCCCACATCAGGTTCTCTGTTCAGCAGGGAGCCTGCTTCCTCCTCTCTCTGCCTGCCTCTCTGCCTACTTGTGATCTCTGTCAAATAAATAAAATCTTTTAAAAAAATCCGTTTTCTTTCTATAAACCTGCAATGAACAATGTGAAAAGGAAATTTAGAAAACAATTCCATTTACAATAGTATTAAAGGGAATAAAATAATTAGCAGTAAATTTTACAAAAGAAATTCAAACTTTATATTCTGAAAACCATAAAGCTTTGTTTAAAGGTATTTTTAAAATATTGAAAAAATAGAAAAATATTCTATGTTCATGGATCAGAAGATAACAATGCTAATGTGACAATAGTCCCCGACTGTCTTCTTTGTAGAAATTGACACATTGATTCTAAAAGTCATATAGAACTGCAAAAGACTTAGAATAACCAAAACAATATTTTTTAAAAATAACAAATTTGGATGATTCCCACTTTCCAGTTTTAAGACTTTCTACAAAGCTACAATAATCACAAAATGATGACACTGGCCTAAGAATAAACATATGGAACAATGGAATAGAAGTGAGCATCCTATTCTCACACTTGTATTTATCATCAACTTGTTTTTGACAAGAGGGCCAAAAGCATTCAATGGGAAAAGAGCAGTCTTTCCAACAAATGATACTAAGACCATGGATAGCCATGTGTAAAAGAATGGAATTAGATCCTTAGTTCATCCCACATTAAAACATTAACGCAAATGCATCAAAGGCCAAAATGTAAGAGCTAAAATTATAAAATTCTTAGAATAAATCATAGTATTTAATCATCACGACCTTGGGTTGGACTTAGATGGGTTCTTAAATATAACACCAAAAAAAGGGAAACTAAAAGTAAAAATAAATAAATTGAACTTTATTATAATTAAAAACATTTATGTTTCAAAGGACACTATGAAGAAAGTGAAAAACTAACCCACAGAATGGAAGAACATATTTATAAATCATATCTGAAAAGAGACCTATGTCTAGAACACATAAAGAACTCATTCAACTTTCAATAAAGTCTATGGTGAAGGGAGAGGGAGGTAGATTTCCAGTTATGGAACAAATAAGTCACAGAATATAAGGAATATGATTGATGGTATTGTAATAGCCTGGTATAGTGACAGGTTGTAGCTACACTTGTGTTGAGCACAGCACAGCACATGCAGTTGTTGAATTGGTATATTACACCCCTGAAACTAGCACAACATTGTGTGTCAACTGTAATCAAATAAACATTGGAAACATAATATATATTTTAATGCAAACACACAAAATATGCAGGTGATATGAATAAATATTCCGCTGAAGATGACCAAATTGCTGGAAAGCACATGAAAAATGTTTGACATTATTTGCCACAGTAAGATACTATTTCAAAAAAACTAGGATCACTAGAAACAAGAACTAAGTAAGATGATAGCAAGTATTGGCAAGGATTTTCATCACACAGGGACGCCTGGGTGGCTCAGTCGGTTAAGTGTCTGCCTTTGGCTCAGGTCATGATCCCAAGGTCCTGGAATTGAGTCCTGCATGGGGTGGGGGTGGGGATCCCTCACTACTCAGTGAAGAGCCTGCTTCTCCCTTTGCCTGCCACTCTCCCTGCTTGTGCTCTCTCTCTCTCTTTCTCTGAAAAATAAATAATAGATAAAATCTTAAAAAAAAAATATGTGCCTCACTAATTGCTGGTGGAAATACAAAATGATGCAGCCACTTTTGCAAGTTGTTGGCAGTTCCTCAAACAATTAAACATCAAGTTACTGTGTAGCCCAGCAATCTCCCTCCTAGAGAACTCCACACCCAAAGGGAATGAAGTACGTCTACAGAAAACTTTTATATAAATGATTATAGTGGCATAAAGACTATTATCCAAAAGTTAGAAGCCACTTACATGTCTGCTGAGTAATGATTAGATTTAAGAAATGTGGTATACCCGTATGAAGGTATAGTTTTGGTCATAAAAAGGAACTCTGTACCGATATATGCTCTACATTGATAAACCTTGACAATGTCATGCTAAGTGAAAGAAGCTAGTAACAAAAGACCATATACCATATTATTCCGTTTATATGAAATTCCTATGAAATATGAAACCTAAAGATAAAGAAAGTGCCTTAGTGATAACTTAGGACCAGGACAGGATGAGATAGGGAAGTGATAACTAGAGTCTATGGGATTTTTTTTTTGAGATAATGAAAATGTTCTGAAATTTGATGGTGGTGATAATTGAACATCTCTGTGACTATACTAAAATCATTGATTTGTACACTTTAAATGGATGTACTATATGACGTGTGAATCACAGCTTGATAAAGTTGTTAAAATATTAGCTGTGATGGGAATCTGGACAGAGGTCTAAGCAAAAGTAGTTACCTTAAATCATTGCACATTCGGTTAGCCTATGTAGTTGGTTGTAGTGTTTGAGTCTGGATGACTTCTGCAGTTCAGTAAACTCGAAGCGGGGAAAGAGTTGAGGGTAGCTAGGAGGTGTCATTTCAATCCATTTAAGGGGTATTTGATCTTCTTGGTGATTGATAGGGGCAGAGGCTGGGGAGAAGAGAGCCCGTTTTTTTAACCTACAGTACTTGAAACTGTTGATTTCTTCCTGGCTTGCGTTGTGTGAAATAAGGGACACCTAGTCCATTTAAGTGGGCTTTGGAGGTCTGAATGATCAGGAGCTCTTTGCAGAGGCTGTACCAGAAGCCTCCACAAACTGCTAGAAGGCATGCTCGCTGCTGTCCCTCATCTTTTCCTTCTATTCAGAAAACCACCACTGCCTTTTTTGTGTAGTTACCTCCCCATCAAGTTTTAATAGACTGCAATATTTGTGAAGCCTTGTTAGCTGAGTCTTAGTTCTCCTTGGGAGTTAGATAAACAAACTGTCCACTTTGCTTCTCTTCCCCACTTGTGTCTCCACTCCCAGGCATTTCCATTAACTCTGACTTATAAGACATCCACTGCTCTGCTTCAGGCTTAAATTTTCCTATAATTTAATCATATTTGGGCAGTGGCCCCATTCTGGAATCCTAACTGGTACATTAAATGCACACTGAGATGCTTTAACCAAAACAGTCTATGAGTGAGACCCAATAGGCCTGAAGATTGGGGACGTCATCTTAATGATTACCTCTGCAGTCAGGAGAATGACTGGCTCAAGTCCGGCTGTGGGCACGTGCATGACAAAGAGAACTGAGATATCAACAGCTTGACAAGAGAAGTGGGGCAGTTGTTTTGGGGCTAATGCCTAAGTGTTGACAAGATTCTCAAGAGTCACATGCCCACTGCATCATTACATGAATAGGTAAACCTGACCATGTTACCCCTGGATATAATTACAAAAGGATTCCCAGGCTAAACTTTCATTGTGTTTACTTTTCCTGAAACATCAGTGTTACCTACAACTGCAGGGATCCATACATGAGACATTTTACTTTGTGTTATTTCTGAACGTTAATTTATTTTCTTATTGTGGAGTCTTGGATTGCATAGCTATGGGCATTCTAAAAATCAATCCATCAATGAATAAAAACGCTGACATTTTTTTACCAAAATTGCTTTTATAATTAAAGAGTATATGTTTTGCCTCAAATAGTTTCCAAACTAAGGAAATAGCCTGTGGGGTAAACTGGGACATGGGTTGCTTTTTCTCTACCAAATAAATTAGTATAAATGAGAAATTGATAAAGTAATTCATTAGAAGTCAACTCTAAAATTCCTAATGTTCCTTGTGACTATGAACTCAAATGCTCACAGTCTATTTTCTCAGCTCACATAAGAAGGCAATTAATATTAGCTCCTGTAAGCTGTGACCTGCTAGGTTTTATGACTGTGAGGCTGGACAGGCAGGCTATTTAACGGTAATGAGAGGCCACTCTGGAATTCCGCACACTTTGAGTGGAGTCCTAGATCCACTATTTACTAGCCGAATGAACTTGAAAAGTAGTTTCACTTTTCTGGATTTCTGTAGCTTAACCTATAAGCTGAAGGAAGAACAGAACCTTTGGTATAAAGTGGTTATATGAATTAAACAGAGAACAACTATAAAACAGCACAATCCCTGGCACAAGTAAACCATTCATGAAATGTCTGTCACTATTATCATTCCTTGGACAATGTGCAAAATGTTTTTTAATTTAGTGTATAAAAATGGCATGATTAATGTGGATCATGAGAAGTGAAGCCATGAGTAAGCACTTTGCCTGATCACCCTTATTTTGATTTCAAAAATAATAAATTTGATTATGAAACATAGTTCTCATTAAACAATTTGCTTAATAAATGTACAAATGCAGAAAAATATATAAGTAAAACTTTAAAAAGAAGAATCCCACAAACCTGAAGAATGTAACTGTTAATATTTTGTTATATAACTTTTTTCAGCTGTTTGGGGGTGTATGTGTTATAGTCTCTTTTGTTTTTTAAGACTTAATGTTTTTTAGAGCAGTTTTAGGCTTAGAACAAAATTGAGAAGAAGGTACAGAGATTTCCCATGTATCCCTATAATCCCCCCCACAAATGCATCTCCCATTATAAACATCACTCATGAGAGTGGTGCATTTTTTACAATTGATGAACCTACCTTGACTCATCATTATCTCTCAAGGACCACGGTTTACATTAAGGTCCACTCTTGGTGTTGTATATGGTATGGATTTGGACAAGTGTATAATATTATGTATCATCATTATGGTATCATGTAAAGTATTTTCACTGCTCTAAATATCCTCTGTGTTCTGCCTGTCATCCCTTCCTGCTCCAGTACAACCCTGGCAACCACTGAACCTTTTATTTTTTCCACATTCTTAAATTTTACAGAATAACATACAGTTTGAATCATACAGTATGTGGCCTTTCCAAATTAGCTTCTTCCCTTAATAGTATGCATTTAATATTCATCCATGTCTTTGAATGGCTTGATAATTCCTTTCTTCTCAGTGCTGAATAGTATTCCAGTGTTTGAATGAACCACAGTTTATTTTACCAGAAGGATATCTTGGTTCCTTCCAAGCTTGGGCAATTACTACAGCTGCTGTACACATCCATTTGTGGGTTTTTGTGTGGATGTAAGTTTTCAACTTCAACAGGTAAATACCAAGGAATATGATTGCTAGATTGTGTGATAAGAGTATGATAAGAGTACGTTTCCTTTTGTAAGAAGCCACAAACTGTTGCTCAAAGTGGTTGTACCATTTTGCTTTTCCACCAGCACCGAATGAGAATTCCTGCTGTTCTACATCCTTGCCAATATTTGATATTGTCCCTCTTCTGGATTTTGGCCATTCTAAATAGGTGTGTAGGAGTATTTCCTTGTTGTTTTAATTTGCATTTCCCTAATGACATATGATGTGGATGTTTTGAAGTTTTGATCACACTTAATATATATATTTTTATCATGTATTTTTTACTTAATTTACCAGGATTTTTTGCAAATTCCTCAGAAAGATCTTTTTAAGAACTGCTTGTGATTAAAATAGGTGGGAAAGCACAAGGCATTGTGATTAAAGATGTTGACTTTCGAATCAGGCAAACCTGAGATCAGATCCTGGCTCTGAAGCTTTCTATGAATGAAGATATTCATTACTTTTACCTCTCAAGTCCAGTCTTCTCAGATTAAAATGTGGGTAACATATAATTCCAAATAAAAGATTCATGGGATATTTAAATGAAATAGTACATATAAAATATATAATAAAATTGCTAACTCAAAGGACTTTTTCTAGTAAATAATGGTAATAATTATTATTGTGATTTAAACAATTATGCTCTATCTCATATATCCATTGCTTCCTCTTCCCCTCCCAGGACTTTTGTATTATTTAATTAGCATCATGATGAGTACTTTTGCACATGAGGCATTTTTACAATGTAGACTTTTTTTTAAAGCTGCAAGACTTTTTTTGAAGCTCAGTTCACATTTTGTATATGTCAGGTTGTCATTTTACTGTCACAGTAGCAAAGACAAAATAAGTGTGGGGTTTTGTTCTCATTACCACCCAGCCAGTATGGCATCACAGACAAACATGATAAAGTGTGGTCTAGAACCCAAGTCTCTTGGTTTCCAATTCTTAGCTTATTCTATTAAATCCATTCTGTACAACTCTTGCAGAAGGACAGACAGATGATTTTTCATGCCTTCCTATATGACTCATAGCAATAAAAATAATTTAGTTTGGAGAAAATTTATTCACACATGCACCCAAATATCTCACACTCACATCAGGGAGCAAATAATGTAAACACTTGCCAATTTCATTCAGAGTCAAAATATCTTCAAGCATTAAGATTTTCAAGAAAATGGGGGATCCTGGGTGGCTCAGTGGGTTAAGCCTCTGCCTTCGGCTCAGGTCATGGTCTCAGAGTCCTGGGATCGAGCCCCACATCAGGCTCTCTGCTCAGCGGAGAGCCTGCTTCCCTTCCTCTCTCTCTCTGCCTGCCTCTCTGCCTACTTGTGATCTCTGTCTGTCAAATAACTAAATAAAATCTTAAAAAAAAAAAAATTTTCAAGAAAATGCATTACTACTAATAGCGAACTGCCATTCCTAGTCTTGGTCACGGGAGATGACATGCTTCCTTTGTCTTGTTATATGACCCACTAATAACAGAGAATAAAAGTCTAATTTAAGTCAATGAAGAAAATGGGAATTCAAGGAGGAAGAGGGGAAAGTGGGGAAAAAAACAAATAAGTTTAAGAATCCAGTCCCATTCATTTAGTTTTTATATTTCTGGTCAAACAACCTTACAATTAGTGAAAGAACATTTAGTTAATCTGAATTTACAACTAAAATGGTTTATTTTTGCTTGCTTGGCAGTCAGATTGGCAGTATATGATTAGAAATGTCCTCAGAGGAGCTGGACAGTCCTCCAGGATCAGAGATGTGGAGTCAAGACAAGGAATCCCCTGGGGAAAAAAAATCAGCCCCTGAAAAAACAGACTCAACCTCAAGATAGACTGGTCAGTGTAAAATGTTTACCTAGCAGTTCTCAGTGATGGAGACTCTTGCAAAGTCCACGGTTGGACTCTCAGTGATGGAGACTCCTGCAAAGTCCACTAGTTGACTAGTCAATTATTTTCTTCTGGGATAAAAGCCAACTTGGAAGACCAAATTAATTCAAGAGCTACCGAAGGAAGGTACCTGAGTGGGAGATTCCATAATAACCACTAACATCCATTCATCTATGCTTATTTTTTTTTCCACCAAGGGATACTTTTCTATTTATGACTGCCCAGTTGAATTAAGTAATTAGTTTAGTTTAAAATGCAATTTTTATCAGAATGGCCATAAAATAAAAATCATGTTACTCTCACAGCTGTAGCATTTCATCTGAACATGGGGTGGGATAAACATATCATGAACTATAGTATTTTACAAAAAAAAAAAAAAAAGGCTGTGGTCTCATGATGAACAAACATTAGTTTTGTCAACCAATAAAAAATAAAAACAATTATCACCCTCCCAAGATGGCTGCAAAAGTTAAATAAAATGTAATATATAAACTTTCCTTATGTACTGGACATATTTTTAAAAATGTTAAAGTGTTTGGAGAAATAAAAACAAATGTTTTCCAAAACCTTAATGAAAAGTTCTCTTATACCTTGAAGCCAAATTGATTTTATTTAAAACCATGTTAATAATAATAATAATAATAAATTTTTGACTACATATTAGGTGCATACTAGGTGCTAGCCATTGCTTTAAGTGTTTTACATTATTAACACATTTAATGTTTGCAACAATACAATAATTCCAAAAGGGAGATATTACACTAACCTCATTTTTGAGATGAGAATGTCTTAGCTAGCACATATGGGTCAAGTATCTTGCCCAACATCACAGAGCTCTTGCAGGCAAAGTCAGAATTATAACTCAGGCAGTCATACATTAGAGTGTGTCCTCTTATCCATCTTGTCATCTGTGTCAATCAAGATAGATTAAGTTATGCTTCAATAATGACTACTCATCAATTGTCAGTGGATTAAAGCAAAAAGTGTTATTTTTCACTTATGTATGTCTATTTTAAAGCATATAAAAATATGCCCAGTCTACAATTGCTTCATTCAAGACCTCCACCATCTTGAACTGGTAACCAGGAAAATAAGAAGAAAATGTAATAAATATTTTAATGCCACCCAGAAGTGACAAATATCATGTCAGCTCACATTTCACTGGCCAAATCAAGTCATATGGCCATACCCAACTTCAGAGGAGGAACTTATACAAATTAACCATGGCACAAACTAGGATATTGGCCAAAGAACTCTACTGACTCTGAAACTAGGCATCGAACACACACTCATACACAGGCATACTTGCATGCACATGTATGTACACACACAAACCATTGCAAAGCAGTGTGTATATTATCTCAATGTATAGAAGCAAACTAAAAATTTCAGCAAATCATTTCTTTCTTCCTTCTTCCCTTCCTCCCTTCCTTCCTTCCTCCTTCCTTCCTTGTTCCTCTCTTTTCCTTTCTTTCTGTCTCCTTCCTTTCCTTTTCCTTCTTCCTTCCTTCCTCTCCAAAATTTGATCTTTATTAAAGATCATTTTGTGTTAATTACTCTGAGAGCTATATGATAAACTACTAATACAGGATGTCTTTAAAAAAATATGAATTTGGACATGCAACAGGTCAAATCCCTGAAGTATAATGTGGAATTACTCTGACATCAAACTCTGATATTCTAATTAATCTGTAACCTTTAAGCTATATCCTGCTAAGTAGCATTATAAATTACTTTGTCAACAGTTGGTCTACAGATATTCACAGATATTAAAATAGTTTTATACATTTGTCTAATTTTCATCCACATGGGAATGTTAATCTCATTTTCTTCTTGGTCATTTACTAAGCCCACATATTTACATATAAGTTTCATTATATATGATCCACATGTAAACCAATTGTCAATTGCCTGATAGTACCAAGTTTCCAGTCTGTCTTGTAACATTTTAAGGAGTCTCCCATCATAGACATACCAGTAAAAATCCAGCATATCCTCAAATCTTTCTGGAGATTGTGATTCTGGAGGAGTGAATAGTTGTAATCTTCCAGAGACCTTTTCACTCCAATTTTCTACCTTAGATTTTTTTTTCTACCTTTTGTTTTAATTCCTGCAGTTAATGCTATTAAGTGCAAGCATGGTTACTGGCCCCTTTTCTATAATCACTTGTAAGTAACATGTATTAGTCTTCTCAGATTTCCATTACAAAATGCCACAGACTGGACAGCTAAACAAAATAAATTTATTTTCTCATAGTTCTGAAGCCTGGAAGTCCAAGATCAAGGTATTGGCAGGTTTGGTGTCTCCTGAGCCCTCTCTCTTTGAATTGTAGATAACTGCCTTCTTATTCTGTCTTCACATGGCCTTTTCTCTGTGTAAAAACATTCCTCTTCCTGTAAGGAAACAACTCCTATTGGATTAGGTCCCCACCCTTATGACCTCATTTAACCTTACTTACCTACTTAAAAAGGTGCTATCTCCAAATGTAGTCACACTGTGTCTTCAACATATGAATTTTAGAGAGGACACAATTCAGGTCATAGCATATCACTACATAAGATTCAGGAGTATTCTATATTTCTACCAAAAACATGGTAAAAATACCATTAGTACATTATGGCACAATCAAAAAACTATATAGTTTTAATTTTATTAGATTATATTTAGTTTTTATTTATTTATTTTTTTGGCACTGTGTAGAGAGCTCATAAAACAAACAATACTGAAAACTAAATCTTAGACATCAGGGTTCTAGAAAACTGTTTGAAATTCTTTGCATTGGGAATTCCTCACTTGTTGCCTCTGTATGCACAACCCTGATTTTCATCATCACTGGACTCCTCCTCCCTGTCTCTCCTCCCAGTCTAATTTTCAGTCTTCCACTATTGCTGACCCTCCCCAGGCCTTGTCTCTCTCCCTCTCTGATGTGAAAAAGTGAGATGTATCCTACTTTCAGTGTTTCCACCAGTCCTTATGCTAAAGAATTTTCACCTTCCCTTCACTACACAACTTCTTAGAGCATCTTCCTAAACAAAGAGCCAAATACTAGAGAAAGGAATTAACTCCAGCCCTAGCAGAGGAAAGGTGATAAGTCAACTTTGATTTCTCGTGGATTTTAAGTTAATAAAATGGTGATTGGAGACAACACAACTGAGGCTTAGGGTTGCTTTAAAAATAACTTTAGAAACTCTGCAGGCACCTAGGGGTTCAGTTAAACATGAGACTCATGGTTTGGGCTCAGTTCATTATCTCAAGGTCATGAGATCAAGCCCTAAACCGGGCTCTTCTCTCAGCATATAGTCTGCTTGAGATTCTCTCTCACTCTCCTTCTACCTCTCCCCCTCATGCTCTTGTTCTTTCTTTCTCTCTAAAATTAAAAAAAAAAAAAAAATCTTAAAAAAAAAAACCAGTCTGAGAAACTCTGAAACACAAAGAAATATGTCATATTGTGTAGAAATAAAATAAAAGTTTCATTCTTAAACTTTGTGATAAAACCTGATATTTCCTATTTTATTGCATATGCTGTTTTGACTTTTAGATGATTTTATAATCTTTAATGGGTTGTGACCTAGAGATTGGAAAACACTAGTTTAAGGAGATTATATTAAGAAAAATCCAAGAACTACTCAGTGTTGGAGACAGAATTCCAACACTAGCTTCTCCAGATTGAAAGCCTGTACAAGCACTATTAAAAACATGAAAACTTTAGGTCTTCTCTGGGGGATGAACAATGTATTCATGAGTCTGCAGGAGATCTCAGTGGAAGCAGCTCACAGAGAAGTAAAGAAAGAGCTTCCACCTTTTACCCAGAATTTCTCATGACTGCCTGGAGGGTGACAGGCTTCTCCTTGAAATGGGAATGCAGACTCGGTTAGGCAGTTCACTTTGAAGATGTTTTCATAACTGCTCTTTTAAAGCAGTTTTATAAAACTCAACGCTGTCATTAGAACTGTGATCCTTGCACAGGGGTGATATCATAGCTCATTAGGGCTGTGCAAATTTTAATAAAAAGAGGAAGAATTGTATGATGTACTTAATGCAGTGAGTTTAATACCATAATAAGTGCCTACAGATTTTTTCTTTTCATTAAAACTGTACCAGTCTTGAATTAAGTACACACGCATATACACACATACACAAAAAACTATCTCACAAATAAAAATAATTTATCCCCAATGTCCAAAGCCCAAATAGAAAATATGTAGCAAATATTCAACATTAGTAAGATGGAATAAGGCAGAAGTAGAACAGGGGTCCAGAATTTAGGGCAAAAATGGTAAACAGAAATAGCTCCTTTAGTTTGTCCCTACTTCTAAACTAAGGGCTGCTTCTAGGACCCAGCTCCCACAGCAACAGAGGAAGCACTCACTTAAGGAGATAACAAGGAGACAGACTCCAGCTTCACACACACATCTCCCTCTGCCCAATCACTGAAGTGTGAAGGACCACCTATAGTGGTTTCCTCTTCTGGGTTAGATTAGACATTGACCCTGAAATTAGATGGCACTTATGTCACAATGGGTAGGTAGTCTCCTTGGAACAGTGGACTCAAGGCAGCATGAATATCATTTGGCAAGAATGGGATAACAGATGGGATAGGCAGGAGGACATGAAGGAAAAAATATATATATCACAATATTCAACATTTCAAATGCCAAGAGTAGGCTTTCCTATTTCCTTTTCTCTTCACAATAAAATGAGAGAGACTCAACAAGTCATCCCATATGACCCCGGAGTGATGTTTGAAGATATTCCACCACATCATCCCAAACCAGTTATCAAACCAGATGTTGTGAAGTACCCTCACTGTTTAAAAAAAATTCAATCCTGCTGATGGATAGTTTTGTATAACACAAAACAACCTGGATAATTTGTTCATTTCAATTCCTATAAAATAAGCACTTTTCTTACTTTCTCTACTTATCTCATCTTGGACTGTAATAAAAAGTTATAGCACTCATGTAACTTATGTTTGAACACCTCCAGCATTATCACAAAGGTCATTGTCTTGAGACAAGGTGATTGCATTTCTATACCTTGACAGCGTGAAGACCATGTGTCAGGCATTCACCTGGGTGAAGGAGATACTAATGGAGTAAATAGGATATGTGTGTGGAGGAGCTTTCAGCCCAGCCCAGAAACGTGAAGGTTTGGGGAAAGCTTCCAGAAGAAAGGGTTCAGAGCTGTCTCGGAAGAACAGGAGCTATTCAGATGTGATGAGGGGAAAAGACTGTTTTGAGCAGAAGAAACAGTATAACATAGACATATGAAAACAGAAATCAGTACACACACAAAAAAAACTACAGTTTGGTGTACAGGAGGTTAAAGCTCTCAGTTCCCCTGACACACACACCTCTCTTCTCTCTCTCTCTCTCTCTCTCTTTTTTTTTTTTTTTCTCTCTCTCTCCCCCATATAGAGGCATATTGGTCTATCTGTAGTTTCTACTCACTAATCCTAGTTATACTTGTGGGGACCAATATCAGTTAGGTATTTTATCATCACTACTGGCCAAAACAAAAGAGAGAATGAAAAAGAGAAATGGGGCGAGGTGTGTGGCAGGAAGGGAGCAAGGGCAGAAAAAAAGCAAGCAAGAAATTTCAAATTAAATTGCTCTAAAAAAGGAAAGTGAATTGTGTTAAATCTCACAGAAACAGCAATATTTTCCATTCCTCAAATCTCCAGTCAATTTCTCATTGGTTTAATTAGTTACATTTCCTTAATCTAATCATTCTGCCAGAGCAATGTAGGATATGCATACAATTGGAACTTTGCACATTCTGCTTCTAGAGCTGTCTCCGGTGAATCCCACCTAAATCACATGATTGCTAATTAGGAAAGTGAATTCTCTGAACAAAAATCAGAATACATTCTGGAAAGAAGAAGAATGGATATGCATCAGGGCCAAGGGAGGGCCACAATAGGCCCCCCAGCATGTTCTAACCCTTCTTACACATGGCAGAATTGCAAATATTTCAGGCATTTTTAAGCATTCCTCAGGGTTAAATTAACACAGTGTCTTAAAATGTGCCCTAAATTTCAGGTTCCCTCAATATCATAGTGACCATATTTAGGAAGAGAAATGGAAAATCTTTAGTGACTTCCTGGAGGATATTAGAACCATGCTTATCAGAGGGTGCCTGGGAAGCTCAGTTGTTAAGCATCTGCCTTGATTCCAGAGGTCATGATTCCAGAGTCCGGGGATCCAGCCCTGCATCAGGCTCCCTGCTCAGGGGGAAGCCTGCTTCTCTCTCTCCCACTCTCCCTGCTTGTGTTCCCTCTCTTGCTGTGTCTCTCTGTCAAATAAATAAATAAAATAAAAAATAAATAAATAAAATAAAATAAAGAACCATGCTCACAAGGTGTAATGTGACCCAAAAGCCCCCCCCCACCACCGCCAGTAAATCTTGGCCCTGCCATACTGTCTCTCTGTTCAGACTATCCCTACCATTCTCCCCTGGCTGTCCAGTTCCAATCCCTCCCCTGCCCTGGACCTTGTGCATATGACTTTTTTGTGCTCAAAACACTCCTTGCTCCCCTATGTGCCTAATCTCCCCGCCAAGCTCACCTGCACCTAGCTGACCTTTCAGGTCTCGGATTCAATATCCCCTCTTTAGAGAGTGTATCTTTCTCCCTCCAATCCAGGTTCAGTCTTTCTAGAATATGTTCACACTGAGCTCGCTCTCACTCTTTTGCTTTTTTCTTTCATAAAGTAGTTGATAAGAATTGTAACGACGTAATAATTGTGATATCTCCCTACAGCCCCTAGGATGAAAGCTCTATGAAACTACAGAACCTGCCTGTTCGGCCTTTCGAGACATAGTATAGGGCTTCTCCATATTCACCATGTAACACATATTTGTAAACGAGTATGAGAATCTGCCAGCTATCATTAATAAGAAGTATAATTTCCCAAGTACTTACTATATGAATGTTTAGAGACCAATATTATGTGAAAAAAGGAAGGCAAGAAGAGATTAAATGACTTGTCTAGGGTGACACTGTTTAGCAAGCAGCAGAGCTGGAATTTAAAGAGTGACAACTTGACCACAGAGTGCATGTACTATCTACCATACTCTGCTACCTCTCAGTTACTAATTTTAATAAAAACCCAACACCATCAGAAAACATGAATCATGGTTCTCTTTTCCCCAATCTAGACTTTAACCTCTTTGACTCTCTCACTGCTCCAATTTATTTAACTCTTCTAGAGCCTTTATTGGGAAAGGAAGGATGGGGTTTGGATCAGAGAATTGGAAGCCACACCCTGGAAATTCTCAGCAATGAATTCACCTGTGGAAACAGTACTCCATTGCTTCCCTGGCTGCCCAAAGCCTTGACTCTGGGGACAAAGTCCATGAGACAAGCAGCTCTGTAACCTTTTATTTTGGGGAGGGGAAAACAGGGAAGCCAAAGTTCTGCAATCTCTGGCATTGATGGTATGGAACACTAAAGGTACAACGAGATTTCTGTCCCTCCATATGGCCCACCATCATCATTGCCAGCTTCTACACTGAGGATTTTTTTTTATTTTTTTTTTTATTTTTTAAAGATTTTATTTATTTATTTGACAGACAGAGATCACAAGTAGGCAGAGAGGCAGGCAGAGAGAGAGGAGGAAGCAGGCTCCCCGCTGAGCAGAGAGCCCAATGTGGGACTCAATCCCAGAACCCTGAGATCATGACCTGAGCCGAAGGCAGAGGCTTTAACCCACTGAGCCACCCAGGCACCCCATACACTGAGGATTTTATATCATACCTTAATTTACAGGGTAGGAGAGAAGAGAGTCTACAAGATGGCCACTTGATCCCACTGGGAGAAATAGCCCTCATGTAACTGCGAATCCCCTAACACCACAGATCAGACATTTCCTTTCTTTCTCACATTTTATTTTGTTATTATTTTTTTCATCATGATCAGTGTAGTCTTTACTGCCCACCGACTGGTTCCCCCATTCCCCTACCCACCTCCCCTCTGGTAACCATCAGTTTGTTCTCTATAGTTAAGAGAGACACTTATTTTTTCTATTTTTCATTTTTTTTTCAATCAATGGATTATGCCAGAAACAACAGAGCATAAATATGAGAGGAGGAAATTTTGAAACATTCTCTTGCCTGCAGGAAATACAATTTCTTAGAAAAGGAAATGATTTTGTTTGGGAAAATACCTTGATAAGCTTTGGGGGAGAAAAGGAGAAGCCTGAAGGTATGAATGTTGGCAGGAAGCAAATAAGAATAAGAAAAGCTCAAGGGCTCTGCTCCACATAATTGGCAGACTTTTTCTGTGTTCAGTGAGTGAGGGACAAATGCTGGGGGGAGGCTGAGAAAGATGTGTGCAGTGGTGAGAATAGCGGGCGCTTGAAGCTGGGTACTCGGCAGAAAGAAGCAAGCAGGAAAAGGCCAACTGGAAGGCTGACCAAAGGCCATTTTAAACCAGAGGATATTTAACATTCCATTTGGGGAGTTTTGCACAGTTATGATGGATATCTGTCCCCTCCAACACCTCACCTCAATTCCAACAAAGTCTTCTGCACACACATATACCATCGTTTATTTATTTATTTATTTATTTCGCATTGTCTTTTAGGTTGTGTCATTTCATCTGTTATGAAATATGGAAAGGGGCAGTTGTCTGCCTGGAGTGAGGTGGTATAGGCGGAAACAAAATGTACAAGAGAATAAGACCTAGAGATTTAATTAGGAGGAAGTGAGGAATTTAAGGCCCATGAGTCTCTGATTTGATGCCAGCTAGAATTCTAAGAAATCATAGACAAACATTTAGATTTTTTTCAGGCTTGGTTTTGGGCCATCTGATTCTATTCAGTTGTCAAAGAGATTAGGATCTCTCCCTTACAAGTGAATTAAATTTAATGATCATTTTATGCACACTGACATTGATTTGTCCTACTTGTCTCCCCATGCCAGTACCACAACAAGGTTCAGGTCTCAGAAAAGACACACTGCATTTACACAGTCTGATGTTCATGAGAAATGCTGATGACACTGAGAGACTGTTGAGAATAAAAGTGTCAACTGAAACATTCTCTATCAATAAGTATGCTGATTGTTGGTAAACATTTTAGCCATACACACATGCAAGGTGGCGCTGCTACTGGAGGAGAGACAAACCTTGAGCCTATGTGTGTCTGTCCAAAACTCTATTCACTATTTACCAACTATACCTCAAGGGGTTCTAAAAATAAATGTTTAAAAAATGAAAATCTTAAAAGTATCACTGGACTCACTCACTCTGAAAAGAGAGAGGAGGCTTAGACACATTCACCAGCCTGGGAGGATCGGTGTCCAGTAGGTCTTAAAGGTATCCAAAAGGGTTGTTTTCTTACAGACACAAAGCTAACATAATGAGAAAGAAGAAAAAAACAACTTGGAAATCTCTTCTTTCTTTCTTTCTTTCTTTCTTTCTTTCTTTCTTTCTTTTAGGAAAAAGGAAGTTGAGAAGTATCTACTTAAACTTCTTTTTACTCCCCCCTGCCTTCCATCCTTGCGACAACCTTGAGAAAATTTTATCATTAACTGTTTGCATTCCTGAAAATAATTGTACTATTGTTGTAGCATGAAGCTTCAAGGTCTGTATTTTGGTGATAAGAAGGAAAGAAGGAAGGAAGGAAGGCAGGGAGGGAGGGAGGGAGGGAGAGAGGGAAGTGAAAAAAGAAAGGGAGGGAGGACTAGAGGAGAGAAGGGAGAAGGGAAGGAAGGAGTAATCAGAACTCAGATCAAGAATCAAGATCAACAGTACCTCAGAAGTCCCCCTCAACCCACCTCTGGGATTCTATATTCCCCCTAGAATAATAAGCAATTTTGCCTGTTTTTGAACTTAAAAAAATAAAAGCATATGGTATATCTTTTTATTCAAAATTACTTTCTTGAGATTCATGTGTATTGTAAAGTATGGTTGTAGTTCATTTATTTTCATTGTAATACGCTGCTCCATAAATGTAAAATTTATTGATACAGTTTACAGTTAACAAACATTTGAGCTGGTCTCTCTTTTTCTCTCTTTCTCTCTCTCAGCTACTATGATTAGTGCTGCTATAAATATTTTTGCATATGTTGGGGAACTATCTTATTCCTTACCTGGAGCTATGTGACATTATCAATTATAGCTTCATCTCTCTTCCCATTATACAGTGGCTTCACAAATACATTATTATTTGATTTGGCTTTAGCATATGATTCTCTAGAAAATTTGTTATCAGCTACATTTTAGGAAAACAAAATGTGTGTCCTTCTCAAAGATGTGATTCTTAAGGAATTCTCTTGTTTTAAAAGGTGGCAGAAGGCTGTTCTTACATAAGGATAATTGGCAGCTAAAGAGCATTATGAAAGATATGAGTCCCATAATGAGTGATTTACTTACTCAAGCCTGGCTATAAATTAAAAGACCATGGAAGAGTGAATACTATCATTCCAAAGGGAGATGTTAGTTAGAAATAACAGGAATAATATGATAATAAAATCATGTAATAATAATAATTATGATGCAAGCTAGAATTTATTGAGCTAGGTAGCATGGCACAGTCGTTAATAGAAAAGGATCTGGACCCAAACTGCTTGGTGAAAATCTTAAATCTCAACTCTGCCATTTTCTAGCTATATGAACTTGTTGTGCCTCAGTTTTATTATGTGTCAGATATGGAGAATAACAAAAGCAACTATTTCAGATGTTGATTAAATGAGACACCATGTGTAAAGGACAAAGAACAATATTTGAAAATATGTTGCACATGTATTAAGAGTTATCATGGGGCACCTGGTGGTTCAGTCAGTTGATCATCCAGCTCTCGATTTTGGTTCAGGTCATGATCTCTGGGTAATGATCTCAGGGTCATGAGATCAACCTCCCAGTTGGGCTCTGTGCTCAGTAGGAAGTTGGCTTGGCATTCTCTCTCTTCCTCTCCCTCTCCCCCTCCTCTTCCTCCCCCCCCCTCAAATAAATTAAATCTTTAAAAACAAAAGACTTCTATTATCATGATTTTTGAGCATGTATATACATTATTTCTAACTCCTTTTATAACTTCTCAAGATAGCTATCACTATCCCTAAACTTATATAAACTGCCTTTTTTTCTAATGTCTTATTTAATTTTCCAGTCTCCTGTGTTTCATGTGATTTCTTAAAAAAAAAAAAAAATGTATCTTGTATCTTATGTCATTAACTTGCTTTTTTGAGTGCCTCTCTTTACTTTTGTGTTGTCTCAGTGCATCAAGGGTAAATCTAGGTGGAGTTTTCTTATAGCCTGCTTTACAGATTCAGTTATGAAGTCCTGTACAAGTTAAATAACTTACTGATGGCTTTAAAGCATATTAGGTAGCCAAACTGGTGTCTTCTTTCCTGCAGACCCTGTGGTCTTTTCCTATTTCTTGCTGCCCCCTGTGGCTTAATGGAAAAATTAAGTCTTCCATGAGTTTGACTATTATGAGCTCGTCTTAATACTCTGAGTTAGTTGGATACTGATGTTCTAGATCATCATTTCTGGACTGCCACAGCAAAAAGTCTGCCCAAATTGTCAGATCAAATTTTGATTTCTAATTTTGGTGATTTGAAATGCCATAACTAGTAGAGAAAAAAAATCAAAGCCACATGATGACATGAATATTTCTGTCTTTTCTGTGCAGCATTTTTAAACTATATTGAAGCTCACATCAGTTATAATTTAAACATAGTTAATAGCGAATTAACAGATTCTATTTCTGGTAAAGATGAGTAAGTGAGATGTCGATGTGTCTCCCACTAAATGCAACCAAAAATCTGAACAGAATGTATCAAAGAAACCATCTGAGAGCTGAAAAATAAATAATGGCAGGAAGATTATGGTCAAAAATGTGGTGTTTGGAGCTATTATTGAACTGGCAGTAAGTTTCCCTTTTTATTTCTTTCAGTTTCTCCTAGTCTGGAATCAAAGACAGAATGCTACTAGCAGTGTACACCCAATGTGGACAGAAGGAACTTCAGAAGAATCTCTCTGTATGAGTAGTGGGACAGGGAGCATGTATGGGGCAGATTTAATAGGAAATAGCCCACTAATTTTTTGTTGTTTTTCTCTCCTAAGCTGGTCCCTGGACAGTCTTACAGTGAAACAGAAGAAGCAGCAACTTAGAAGACACCTAAAATTCCAAGACAGAATCATCTGTGGTCTCAAAAGGGTGCAGAGGATCTCTATTGTCTAGAGACAGCAATAGTCACAGAAAGTTCATGACAGAATAAGAAGATTATGTCCAGGTTTTGCTGTTAGGAGGTCAGAACATGGATCTCCTGGTACAAGAAAGTTTCAAGGAAGTTAAAGAAGAAAGACATTTCAAGAAAATGATCTCATACAGTTGTTTATGAACCACTGAACTCACCCTCCATCTGTTCTTGTATCCATTTATCCAACACACCAAATAGTCTGGGAACTGAGCTAAATCACTGACCACCACTCAGGTCCTAGACTATCCATCGAGTGTCAGATGCAAAAGACCTGAATAAAACTGTGAACTCTGAAATATGACCTGACATGAGCACCAGAGCCCTCAGGTGTGGAGGGACTTGGCTGCTGAACATAACACGGTCAATTGCCTGCTAAAACAGAATGATCAACATTGTCAATAGTCCTCTGAGACACATAGTATCAATAATACACGGATATAATCCATAGCTTCTCCATCTATGACAGCACAGGAAATCTTGACATCTTGCAAGGGGGAAAAAAAAAACTGATGTCAACTCTGAGATGACATAGATGTTGAAATTACCAGGCAAAGACTATGAAGCAACTATTAACATAATCCAAGAAGTCAGGTTCAATGCTTTTGAGACTACTGAAAAGATATAAAGTCTCAGAATAAAAAATGGAAAAGAGGAAAAGGAAAAAAATACAACGTTTACAAATGAAAAACATAGTAATACATTTAAAAAAAAATACTGGATAGGTTTAATAGTGGAGGGAGATACCAGAGGAAATAATTTGTAAATATGAAAATACACCAATAGAAATTATCTAATATGATAGAAAGAGGTTGGAGAGAATGAAAATATTAACAGAGCCTCAGGGACCTGTGAGGTAATACCAAACTTCTAGCATTAATGTCATCAGAGTCCAAGAAGCAAGGGAGAAAAAGCAGGAAAGTAGGTTGAGGGGAAATAAATAAATAAATAAATAAATACAAAGGAATAGTGCCTGAAATAAATGGCAAAATGTATGACTTAAAAGATGCAAAAATGTCACTGAATCCCAAGCAGGATAAATAAAAATATATCCATTCTCCGATACATCATGAGACAACTGAACACTTTAAGAAATATTTTAAAATGTGAAAGAAGCTAAAGAAAAATAAGGCATTACTTATGGGGAAACAATAATTCAAATGATTGTGGATCCTCCCCCCAAAAAAAAGCCAAGAAGGGCTGAAAATAATTTAATACTTTATTTTATTTTTTTTTTAAGATTTTATTCATTTATTTGACAGAGAGAGAGAGAGAGAGAGATCATAAAGGGAGAGTGAGAGGGAGAAGACTCCCTCCCCCACTGAGCTGGGAGTCTGATGCAAGGATAGATCCCAGAACCCTGCCCTAGGTAGAGGCTTAACCAACAGAGCCACCCAGGCACCCCCAGTTTAACATTCTTAAAAAAGTAACAGGAAAGATCTGTGAACTCAAAATCTATATCCCTCAAAAAATATCTTTAAGGAATAAAGGAAAAGTGATAACATCTGTTAGCAGCAGATCTGTTTTATAAGAAATGCTACAGAGGGGTGCCTGGGTGGCTCCATCAGTTGAGTGATGCACTCTTGCCTTAGGCTCAGGTCATAATCTCAGTGACCTGAGATGGAGCATCCAGCTATTCCACGCTTGGCAGGGAGATTCTCTGTCTCTCTCTGCCGCCTCCCCCTTCTCTCTCCCTCTTAAAAAAAAAAAAAAAAAAAAAAAAAAGTGGTCTAAACACCAAATAAAATATCACAGTGGATAAATAAAAGGATGAAATTATACCCTGTTTCCAAGAAACTCACTATAAATGCAAGAGTAAAAGTAAAGGACAGAAAATGATACAGGATGCAAACGCTATTGAGAAGGAAACAGAAGTGATGGGAGAACATCTCCCAGAGTATCTTGCATTTCTGTGCCTCTTGCAGGCCAGACACTGACTGATACTTGTTTCAAACTATTTTTTATGTGGTGAATGATCTTGGGAGATAGACACCATATCTTAAACTCTGAGCCAAAAGGCAGGCATATTACTTCCAATTCTGAAAGACGAGCGTGGTCTCCACTCAGACTTCCTCACTTAGAACACAACCTGATACTAATGCACATGTCCTCTTGTTCCCCTCATGTTTCCCTGTGGGAATGGAGGCTTGGGAACCTGAACCTAATAGTCTGGATACTGTGATTTCTGTGAGACATAAATTGCCCTTAATCTCTGACTCAACTATTGTGTCCTCCATCAACATTCATAGAACTGCGGCATGCTAGTAGCTTGCAAGTAAAAGTCTCAGACTCTCACAGCTCTTGACATGAAATGGCTACATTAGTATGAAACAAAGTATACTTCAGAACAAGAAAAATTAGAGATAAAGAGACATATTACATAATGAAAAACATGTCACTTAGTTCACTAAGAGGACATACCCATCCTGAATGCCTAGATACAGAATAACAGAGCCTGAAAATACATGAAAAAAAGCTGATAAAATGAAAAGGGAAAGTGGACAGATATACAAGTATCCTCAGAAACATCAATATTCTTCTCTCATTAATAGATAAGATTGTATTAGAAAAGATATATAACAACAAAGCAACACGATCAACCATTTGGAATCTAGTCGGCATTCACAAAACACTCCATATAACATCAGTAAAACACATATTGCAGGGAGCACTGGGTGTGGTGCACAAACAATGAATCTTGGAACACTGAAAAAAATAAAATTGAATTAAGATGTTAAAAAATAAATAAGTAAAAAATAAGATAAATAGCAAAACACAAATTATTTTCAAGTGTACATGGAACTTTCACAAAGATAAACCATATCAGGTTATAAAATATCCTTACTACATTTAAAAGACTTCAAATCATATTCCAAGTATACCACTTGGTTATAATGAAATTAAGCTGGATATTAATAACAGAAAGAGATATGAAAAATATCCACATATGTGGGAGTGAAAAAACACACATCTCAGTGATCCTTCAGTCAGGGGGAGGAGTGAGGGTGGGGCAGGGAAGGAATGTGAATGGAACTATACAGCCTAAGAAGATGATCAATTTTGTTGTATAGACATTTAAACATTTATAATAAAAAGGTTAAAAACCATAGCTAGTGTAGACAAAGAGGCAAAACTACATCCATTGCTGACAAATTTATTTTTAGCCAGTAGCCAAATCACCATATATGGAATTTTGAGTCTCTGTAGAGCATGGTACACAGGTATCACCCCACTGGAAATGGCCAAAAGAGCAGTGCCTCTGGTGCTATAATCCAGCTTTAACTGATCACAGGAGGACCTGAAGGCCCAAGGTAAATTGCAAATGACAATATTAATCATCAAAATATCAGTACCTTGAATACACTTTTGAAAGCACCCATTATTCTCACTGCAAAGACCTTATTTATGTATAAAATAATAAGAATGGAGGCTCTGGAGAAAACAGAATACACTATTTACTGGCTCACAATTCCGAACTGTTACATAAAATCCCTGAGCCTTCACTTCTTCATTTTAAAAATGGGGCTAACAGTAATAACTATTTCACTGAGCTGTAGTAAAGAGACAATTAAATCTGTATCAAATACTTAGAACAGGGCCTGAAACAGTAAAACGTCAATATGTGTTAGCTATTATGGTAAGCCGAATAATGCTGATCAAATATGTCCACATCCCAATCTCCAGCACCCAAGAATATGCTACTTTTATGGCAGAAAGGACTCTTCAGATGCGATTATGTTCAGGATCTTCAGATATCCTGGATTACTTGGGTGGGCCCAATGTAATGTCAAGGGTCCTTTCCTGCAAGTGAAAGAGGGAGGTCGGAGGGTGAGATAGAATTCAGAAGATGCTCTGCTATGTACTTTAAAGTAAGGGGCAAGAGCAAAGGAATGAGGAGACTCCCAGAAGCTAGAAAAAGCAAGGAAATGGGTTTTTCACTGGAGACTCTAGAAGGAGCACAGCCCATCGACACCTTGATTTTAGTCCAGGGAGACCCATTTCAGACTTCTGAATGTCAATAGTGCAAAATAATACAAAATAAATATTTGTGTTGTTTTCAGCCACTGTCCGTGGTGATTTGTTATATCATCGATAGGGGACTCATACAATCATTTAAAGCAAATAAGTTCTTTCTTGTTTTCCTCAATTTATAAATGTGCTATTTTACCACTTTCTAAATAGTCTTTCAAATTCTGTTATTTTTCTTGCACAAAATAGACACTTTGAGATAATCCATAAAGGAATTCTGTGCTGTGATAGAAATTCAGACTTAAAGTTGACCAAACCCAGATTCAAATCCTGACTCCCAACATTTACTGGCCCTGTGACTTGGAAAGGTTGTGTAACTTCGGGTTCCTGTTTCCTTCTAGCCCACACAGGGATTAAACTTTGTCTGCCTATAGGGTTGTTATGAAGAACAAGTGAGATATTGTCACAGATCATTTAGCACAGAATCTGGCTCTTAATTAGTGCTCATTAATGAGAATTATTAATGCAATATTTATCCAACATCGTCACTTTGTAGATGAGAAAATTGACACCCAGAGAAGGCAAAAGTCTTGCCCGAGGCACACAGACAATTCCTAGCATATGTAGGACTAAAAGCCATATCATTTTACTCTAAGACAACTGCAAGCTTCTCATAAATTTGGCTGGTTCAGAATATCTTTATTTTATTTATCCTTTAGGAAACTTTGAAGGGTAAGCAGAGGTTGACACTGCTAGGTTATGGATCCTACCGGTCTTCTTGTAGAAATCAGTGTTCTGGGTTCTCATGGAAAATTCACATTTCCCTTTTCCAATCTCCCTTATCCCATGACAAAGCATTCTCTTCAAAGTATCCTTTTAAAATGTCAATTAAAAACCTGATCCAAGTAAAACTGCCTCCTTTACCCTTGCAAAAATAAATGTCCTATTTTTTTCCTCTTCAAAGTGTCTTCTTCCAAAGTGAAATGACAAATGACATCAACCGCCCACCCGCCCCCCCCCGCCCCAGATATGAAATCATGCTTCCCAAGACCTTTATGCTGAAGAGGTGGTAGGAAGAACAGGGAGAGGTGCCCAGTTGGACCAAGATTCACTGCTGTTTGCCACCTGGTGGACATTTGCTCTCACTGCAAAATAAATTCAAATTCCTGCTTTTAAAAGCATCCCTGATCAATAACCTTAACTCCTTGGTTGTGTATTCTGCCAGTGAGTAGAGATCTACTGATAGGAAGACAGCTATAAGTGTACTTCATTATCCTTACTTTGGGAGAAAAAAGATCTATATTCAGTAAGTAATTAGTTGCCTGGCAGTTACAATTTCTTACAATTTCCTAGATGTTCTCCAAAAGACCCTTAATACTACCCGGGGGATTGCTATCACTGAAACCTGCATTTCTCATGGCTTTAAATAAAAACGTGACTACCTGTTGATTATTTTTTTCAAAAATCACTTCATATCCTCCAGTAGAGCCAAGGGTTCAGAGTCTATATATTTCAGTTTCCTTGAATAAACCCAGTCAAGCCCCCCACTTCCACCTAGATCCTCTTTATGTGTCCATTCACAGCTTTGATCGTTTTTTCAAACTTCATTACATCTATCCTTTATAGGATCCTTTAGCCATAGTATATAATTTGCAATTGCCTGCTATGGACTGAATGTTTGCATTTACCCCAAAATAAACTGTTGAAACTTAATCCCTAATGTGAGCATATTTGGGAATGAGGTCTTTCCCATTTAATTCTATGGAGGTAACTGGGCAACAAGTGTGAAGTAATCATAAGGCGATGAATGCCCTTAGAAGAAGAGATAGCAACCAAGAATGTTTGCTTCCTCTCTCTCTCCCTCTCTTTCTCTCTGTCTTCAACCACAGAGCAATGTATCCATTTGCAAAGCAGGAAGTGAGTCTCACCAGGAAGTGACCCAGCCAGCACCTTGATCTTGGACTTTGACAGCCTTCAGAAATGTGATAAGTAAATGTATGTTGTTGAAGCCCCTGGTCTCCTATATCTTGCTCTCACAGCCCCAGCTGAGCAGGACAGTTTCTGTATGTGCCATGGTCTTTTTCATGCTTCCCTGCCTTTCCATGTGCTATCTCCTTCTCATTGGGTGAACTTTCCCCTACTTATTTTAAGTATGCCCACATCTTATTTAGTACAATATATCCCTCAACGTGTAATCAATAGACAAAAACAAATAATAATGGGCTATTTAACATTTGCTTCTTCACACTAAGTTTTCAAAATTTAATGTAGAGTTTTCACTTACAGAGCATTTCAACACAATTAAAAATTTAGATTCTTAGTCATATGAGCCATATTTCAAATAGCCACAAGTGGCCACATTGGACAGAGCAGCTCTATAAAATCTTGGACAGATTCACCTCGACACAGCCATCATTGAAACAAAGATGATAGCATTGTCATATAGATATTTCCAATATGGGTTTCTGTGTCAAAAGAATGATCTTATTTAATTTTAGCATTTTTAGGCACCACAGTAGATGGAGAGGGCCAGCCAGAGCAGAGACTATACCTTCCTCCATAAAGCCATTACTTTGTATCTAGCTATTTCTATGTTTTTTTTTGTTGTTGTTGTTTTCTTTTTTTTTTTCCCACTTACATCCAACCTTGCTTTTTTGGAGGAAGCAGAAAGCAGCCCCTGATCTCACAGTCTGGTCTAGAGGACCTTCGGTGTCTCCACACATCGTCCATAACAGCATGTCATCAGTGGATTCATTGTTCTCTGCACTACCTGCCTCTTTTCGTGGCAGTTTTTCACATTTGGTGGTGTCCTCCTTGAGGTGTAGACTAGCTGATCCTTCTCTGTACACCCAGTGCCATAACCACTAACAGCACAGAACTGTGCTAACTCCCATTTGTTGAATGAATGTATGCCAATCCCTTTAATAGGCTTAGGTTAGGTAACAGTCACCAAAAAGTGTTCAACCAGTTGTGATTTGAATTCAAGTAACAGGGTGGGGGGGCGATACTGCTGCCTTAACCCCATCTGAAACATTATTTAATCATACTTATTGAAAACACCGTTTTGAGACTTTTTATAATACATTTTGAAGGCATTTTTGCCACCTCCCATTGAAATTCTAACCTCTTTGGAATGGGCAGGGTGCTTTTCAAGACATTAGTTATTGTTCAGTGGGCTTAGCAGCAGTGACAGGCGGCTGAAGGTGATGTTCTTTGGGAGGAGAACAACATGGGGAGAAGGAATCAAAAATAGAACAGAATATGAAAAGGCAAAATTAGCAAAATGGTAAAATGGTAAAAATGGTAAAAACAAGTATTTCTAACAACACAGCTTTGTCTATCAACAGATCTTCCTCCTGCTCAAGGACCTACAGTGAATATTTTGTTAAAATACAGACATGAATTCCATTAAAGCTGAATTCAACTCCAACTTCTTCCACTTCTGAAGACTCTGAATGACAGAAAGTTATTCCTACTATCTGAGCATCACCATAATAGAAAAAGGGGGGACACAAAGTGTATTTTGCAGGGGTTTTTTGGGGTATGATGCATGTCTTACACAATGCTGGAGTCACAACAGAAATTCAATAAATGGTACAATATACAATATACATCCATTCTGCCCTGTGCTCAAGGCTCTTCACAATGTGCCAGCAATCTGATATTTTGTCCAACTTCTTGCCAACAACAGAGGCGAACATCCGTTTCCTGTGTGTTCTTCATGCATTTGACCATCGTAACTTTCTACAAGCTATTCCTGTATCAAATGTGCTGAGAAGATTACTCCCAAGCTTTCCTATAAACAGAATTGTGCATGGATTTTAGAGAAAGCATGTGTGTTGGGTTGTTCATTGTATTTTGGGGTAAAGAAACAGGAACAGGAACATTTCCTTGTTAATTGGATTTTGGAAACCACTTACTTTGCCAACTAAATGTCTGGCTAAATATATGTACAAGAGGGGCATCTGGGTGGCTCAGTGGGTTAAAGCCTCTGCCTTTGGCGCAGGTCGTGATCCCAGGGCCCTGGGCCCTGCATCAGGCTTTCTGCTCAGCGGGGAGCCTTCTCCCCGCCTCCCCCCCGCCTACATGTGATCTCTCTCTGTGTCAAAAAAATAATAAAATCTTTAAAAATATATATGTACAAGAAGTTTGGACTACTTCACATTTATTGCATGTCTTCGATGTATGAGGCTCAGAGCTGTTTTGTCTGTCATCTCTAGCATTACCGGGAGGAAAGATAACAATTAAACATTATGCTACATTTTTCTACAAGACCTTTCCATTTCACCAGAGTTAAGCTCTGAATTAACTTCAATGGTACGTGTTGCCGCAGCACACACATATATCTGTTGACCCTAAGAAATGCACTACATTCCAAGAAATTCTGACAACTCCTCACATGAAGAAGTTGTCCCCAAAGTTGAATTAACCATTGCTGATGCAAGGCTGAAGCACAGAGATCTGCAGGGGCCTTGCTTTTTCAATAAGAAATCTTCTGATGGAGTTTGGTTTGGCCTGAGCTTGACCTCAGCACTCATAATATCCTGTTCCACCTCAAAATCAAATACAAGTCAATCAAAAATTATTTTGGGCCTGCACTATGTGTAATTGCTAGGAAGTCATGATGAGGATGCAGTTAAGTCTGATAATATGTCTGCCCAGCTGCCTGCATCCCCACAACACAACTAAAAGGGCAACTCCATCCACAACATCTATTTACCCCCATTTGGGGTATTTGTGTATTTGGGGTTGTCTATCACAGTTATCATCCTAGGACAATAGCCACGTGATAAAGTGGACATCATCACCTTTTCCATCATCAGTTATATTTATTAAATCAATAGCCCACTAGCAAAACACATTTCCTAACTTCTATAGGATTTTGGCTATTACTGTCATTGGAAAACATATACTTTGGGAAGATTTATTAAAAGAAATTTCTAGCTTCTGAGTTAAACTTTTGATGAGTTTTACATTACCTTATAAATGTACCTTATACTGAACAGCTAAGGAAATCATCAGTTGGAATTACAAAATCTCTCTCTTTCAAAATGTACTGAGTTCATACAAAAATACAAGAAAATCTATTCCCCAAACTCCAGTATGTAAGACATGTACATACACTTATACATGCACAAACCCACATACATACAAACAGAAAATATTTGAGGGGCACCTGAGTGGCTCAGTGGCTTAAGCCTCAAAGTCTTTGTTTCAAGACTCAGGTCATGATTTCAGGGTCCTGGGATGGACCTCCAAGTTGGGCTCTGCACTCAGCGTGGAGTTTCTCTCCCTCTGCCCTTCCCTCTACTCATTCTTTCTCGCTTTCTCTAAAAAATAAATAAATAAAATCTTTTTTAAAAAAATGTTTGAAAATCCTACATGTGGGATATTATGACTGTATTGGGTTTATCTCTGAAAACTGTTCCACGTCCTTTGTAGAGGCTAAGTGCTTCTATTCTAGTGTTTCCTTAGCATTCTGTGCCTTTTTCTATCACAAATGAGACATTATATTTAATTATTATTTATTTTAGCATAAATGTGCATAGGCTCCTACTTTTTGAGAGCATAGTCATGTTCTTCTCACCCGAAGTTCTCCTCAGCAAATCACAGAGGATTCGGCATACAGGTTGTGCTCAAGAAATATAAGTAAAACTACAAGTGAAAAAAATAAATTAAATGTTTAATAAATGTTAGAGACATTAACCACTCATGAAATTTTGAGAATAAGGTATTCAGTGTGTGATGAAGTTAGGAAGGTCATACAAAGGAGAGGAGAATAGGTTAGCTGTTAAGGATCTCTGAGGAATTTATATTCATCCATGTTAAGTTAAATGGTGTTTTCAGTTCCATCTTTAATTCTGAATTTATCCATTCACTCAAACATAAAGTTTCTTTTCCATACTAAATCTCACAGTGAGTCCTAGGTTTATAGAAACAAGTAAGGGTGTCTCTTGAGGACAGGAATGTATATCCTCAAGAAATCTACAAGCTAACGATTGTATTTGTTGGACAATGACATATTAATTAAAATATATCCCTATTTAAAAACCCAGAGAAGAGAAAGTAGTATCTTCGACTGATGGGTGAAAACACTAAGTCTCAGGAAATGTAAGTGATAAATCCTATACCTGAAAGGGGTGGATGTGGTATTCAAACCTGACTTCCCAGCCCTGAAGCTGTTTATTTTTTCTGCTACACCGTAAAATCATCCATAAACAGGAAGTAGTGGGTAGATAAAGGGACCTGAACTGAAAGCCAGCTGGTGAGAAACATGCCCTTTCTATAATAAGGTACACAGTAGCGAGCACCAATGTTGTTTCAGGAGTGATACATTAGGAATATACTTACTGACCTCCCTGCACAGCTCCTCCTGAGCAGCCAATTTCGGCGCCAATGCAGTTAAAAATAGGTTCTCTAGACATTTTCCCTTGCTCTAGCTCCAGAAACCGACCACATTACCTCACCTCACCCCCAATTAGTTCTCAATACAAAAGCACTTTGGCTACCAGCCATTTCTAGAGCCAGTGAAACAGACTTCAGACCCAGCCTGAGCATAATTCCAAAAACACCACCATAAGGGCAATGGTGTGGAGTGGAGAATGTGGGCCGGATAGAGAGAGGTCATCCCACGGCACCATGCACAGTTCATTTGCCATTAATAACAAGGCAGCCTGCTCTTCTGGGCCTGCTCCAACCTGCTAATAGGTACTCTCTGGGGATGGTTTCAGCCCTCCTCCTCCGGCAGAGTGGAGCCACTGCTGAGGCGTCTATGGACTTGAACTCTCGTTTCTAACAACAGCAGGACCCTACAGAGTTCTAACCTTTGAACACTCCTCCATTCCAATGGAAGAATTCTGGTTTCCTGGCCCTTCTCGTCTTCTGTATTACACATTAGTGAGGGCATTTAATATGTCATCCTAATTCTTTTCTGTTTTCCATTTAAACACTCTCTTTATTAGAAGCACAAGAAATTGATTTAATTAAAAGGTTAATACCAGAGCAATCTAATCTTCACTCCCCACCCTTTTCATCTGATTTATCTGGGGTTGTTGCATACATGAGAAATCACAGAGAAGGGAAAGGGGGGAAAAAAACCATCAGGCTAGTTTTATAACTAGATAAATCAAAGGACAGCTGGGGAGGGCTCAGTATAGTGAACACTGCACTTTGAATGGAGATTTTTAGATTTATAGCTCAGCAAGAATCTCATCACAAGTTATTTTGGGCAAGT
>NW_022631139.1:406781-427308 GCF_010015895.1 Lontra canadensis
CCTGTATCCAAAAACTCAAAGCCTCTAGTTCTAGACTTGGAGTGTTCTTACTTTTTCTATGATCATTCTTGGACACATCTGAAATCAGTATTTAGAAATATCTCATCTTTCTTGAGAGCTATAAAGCTCTGGGAGAAAGTTGAAAGACCCAAGAATTATTGCGAGTCTCAAAGAGCTTATAATTTAGCTCAAGCTCCCTGTTTCCTAGCAATACAATTCTCTCAAAAAAAAAAAATCAGTATATTTCTTGTGTATTTAATATCAATTAGTCTAAAGATGATGTCTACATTTGCTTTTTTTATCTCCCACTCTCCTTTCCATTTGAGGGGGACCTCTTGAAACTAAACGTAGTTTATTTAAAATCTATTGCTCTAATAATCCTTGCCAGTGTCAGTTATTCCATTCCTAAGAACAGTTTTACTATGGGTTATGTCCTCATCTTTCCCCTGTGGGATCTTTTTCATTAGGGAAGTTTTGTCAACAGGTGTGAATGCCATACCTATGTGATATTTATCAATAAGCTAGTTTAAATTAGTTCCTGTCTTTCAAAGATTCCTCAATTTTATTTCTTAGTCTTTGGGATCTCAAGGATATCTGCTCCATCAATATTGTAAGGCTGGATTTCAGGAATCACTCTGTTCTGTTTTATTTCCTCTTGACACCTGAGCCATTCTTTCCTGAGATGATTTTTTTTTCTTGTAATATCTTCCCAAATGCTCTCTGTAAATATTACTTCCTCTCTGATATTTATTGGCTCATATATGGATCATTAAAAACGCCTCTTGACTTCTTTCCCAGTAACTAATCTCTCCTATTATAACGCAGCTTCCATTTTCCTATCTGATTAAGATCATGAAAGCACAATTCTGCTTCCATTTATTCTTTTTAAGTATCTTAGTATATAACAAGAAGAGCATTTATGTAATGAGTATCTATTCTGTGCCAGACCTGGTTTCATGTGTTATCTCATGTAATCCTTGTTGCAGTATGATAAATAATCACCCTATCCAACTTTTAAGGCTCTCAGAGGTAGGGAGGCTGAGCAACTTTTTCCCAGTTAAATAGTATTAATTGGCAGAGCTAGCCTTGAGGCTGTGGACTGCCTTGATTCCAAATCTCATCTCATTCCCTCCCATACTTACCCCTGAAAGAGTTAAAGGATGGATGCAATCTATAAACGCTAAGCAATTAAACCCTCTGGAGTACTGCGAATGGCTCAGGTTTTGCACACTGCAGATAAGGTTTGTCTGAATTAAAATGTCTGAGTCCCAGGCACCTTGGTGTCCTTAAGAAGTCACTGCAATTTAACACATCTTCTAGATATATTTAGAATGTCAAATTGTAGGCTTTTTTTTCCTTTTTTTTTTTTTTTGGCTAGCTTTTTATTTTTCCCCCACTTTCTCCTTAATAGAAATCCGGCAAGGATAAGTGTGGATGAAATGAGGGAAACCTCTTTCAACTTTAAAAATGAAACCACACCTCAAACTACAAACTAATGTCCCCATTATCAAAAGTCTTAATTTAAAGAACTGATAGAAATAACACTTAGAGGGGTGTGTGTGTGTGTGTGTGTGTGTGTTAAAGATTTTATTTATTTAATTGAGAGAGAGAGAGAAAGCACATACCAGCTGGGAGAAGGGGCAAAAAGAGAGAGAGGATCCTCCCTACTGAGAGATTTCCTACTGGAGCGATGAGCCTGTACTGAGTGAGCAGAGGGCAACACAGGCTGGATTCCAGCACCCTGAGATCATGACCTGACCAGAAGTTGGAGACTTAACTGACTGAGCCACCCAGGAGGCCCCCTTTATTTAATGTAGCAATTTTGTCTCACTCCTTTTCTCATTTCTTAATTCACACACTGTGATACTTTTAGAATTTTTTTTTTGTTGTTGTTTGGAACACTCAATTCACACTCTATCTTTTCCAGTTCTTTCACACTTCCAGAAAAACATTGCTTAAAACTGCCATTTATATGTCTTGGATCTTAATATACTACATCGTCTTCTGAATTTTAATCTCTTAGTGACTATCTTTCTGAAAAAGAAATAGCCAAAAATAAAATTAAAAAATAATCAACCAATCTGTGCTCACTCACAGTGTCTGAAATATAGTAGACATGTGTGATGTTTATAAATGAAACAAAATAACATGAACTCTGATTTTCTCAGTGATCACACCATTGAGCCAGTCAGCCCTTGTTTTGCAAACTAATGAGAACTGGTCATTTCAGGTTTAAAATTTTTGTTCTGGCTTAAAATAATATACATTTATAGAAAATTTGGAACATTCAATAAACTAGAAAAAACCCCAAAAGCAAAAGAGAAATATTTCCCACCTTTATGTTCATATATTTTATAGAGCTGCTTATATATATTGCATACATGATATATATTGATTTTCTTCCCAACAGTACAAAGAGACATTTCTAATGTCTTTGCAAATATGATTAATATAATTCTAATCCATCATGCCTTAATTTACTTAATCAATCTGCAATGGCTAAGCATTTATCTGTCTTTTATGTTCTTGTGGGTTAACTACAACTCTGGCATGTCTATCTTTCTAGTGTTAATTCCTCAGAATTGACCCCAAAATTGGTATTTCTAGATCAAAGTTTAGTGATGATTTCAAGCCTCCAAGTACACATTGTGAGAGTGTTTTCCAAAATGGTTGTACAATTTTAGGATTTCAACAGTGAATGACTGATAGTCATTTCACTCTAGCAATGCTGAGATTGATTAGAACATGTAATTTCTGCCACTGGTAACTAGTTTATAGTGAGCATATCTGGTGTATCCAATACTTTGTTAAGTGCTGGTATTTTAAATATGCTTACACATATATTTCATTCAGGAAGTCTTGCAAAAAAAAAAAAAAGATGGAGAAGGTATTATTAGATTCGTGTATAGGTGGAGCATTTGAGGCCAATTATAGTCAAATAAATTGCTGAAGGTCACTCAATGGAGGAGCTGAGTATAGGTCACATTCTGCAACCCTCGGACTGGTCCTTTTCTTTCTATCCTATCTGGCCTTGTTTGAATGAGCCTCTCTGTATATTCTGTGCAGACAAGAGTCACACATCCTGACAGCACTAAGACAGGTGCATGGCCTCCAATTAGCTATCATTTTTTTCTGCCAAACACATTCATTATGATGGGGCCCACTAAATCCTTTCAGATTATGTCTATTGATATAAAATACTGCTAAGAGTTGAGATAACCTTTAAATTATTGGGCCATTTACAGAATGAGGAAACTGAGGAATAAGCGTGCTAGATTTGTGATCACACAGGCTACTGGTTCATGCTCATCACTATTAGTAAACCTCATGTATATGTGAAGGAAGTATAGCACAAACCCACATGTGTGCCTAGCACACAGCACAAAGCCAGCTGTATTGATTTTCTCAGTTTCCCCTCATATTGTCTTCCTTGGCCACACATGGTTACTTCGAACTCAGAAATATGCAGTAAAATCTCGCCTCTACCTCTCACATCTCACAATAGGCTATCTCATTTGTAACTTGATTTTATATCATGAACCAGTAATAATTAGCATGCTAACATTTTAATTAATGTGGTCATCATCAATTGTTTTCTTTTGTTCTATGATAGCCATTGCTACATTTTGAAAATTTTTTAAATTTTTATTTATTTACTTTTTAAAAGATTTTATTTATTTATTTGACAGAGAGATAGAGAGTGAGAGAGGGAACTCAAGCAGGGGGAGTGGGAGAGGGAGAAACAGGCTTCCCCTGGAGCAGAGAGCCCGATGCAGGGCTCCATCCCAGGACTCGGGGATCATGACCTGAGTCAAAGGCAGATGCTTAACAACTGAGCCACCCAGATGCCCCTGAAATTATTTTTTAGATCATTAATGGATATAACAACACTAAGGAAATTTTTCTAAAAGGAAAATCTCACAATGTTTCATTCTAGCACGTCTATTTCAATGTTTGCTTACTCCATTATATCGTTTGTCTATATGTACATTATATGTGAGCATTTATTAAATTTTAAATCTACATTGTATGCTTAATTCCCTTCATATGTCATGCAATTTGGGGTCTGCATTTTCTCCATAATTGTGGTTTGTAATTGTTGTGTAAAATTTTATTGTATTTTGGGATGCCTGGGTAGCTCAATCACTTGAGAATTGTACTTATGATTTCAGCTCTGATCATAATCTCAGCATAGGGAGATTGAGGCCCCCCTCCCCCATATGGAGCTCCATTCTGGGCATGGAGCTTGCTTGGGATTATCTCTCTCCCTCTTCCTCTGCTCCTACTCCCCAGCTTGCTCTCTCTTGCTGTCTCTCTCTCGTGCTCTCTCTCTCTCTCTCTCTCTCTCAAAAAAAAAAAAAAATTGCTAGCTACACATTGTATTGAATAGTCAGACTAAAAGTGACATCACAGGGTAACAAAGTATACAGGTTTGGCAATTCTTGTTGTGTATATCATAATTACCTTCCCAGAGGACAGTGCTCTTTCTATTGATTTTTTTACTCTAAGTTTTATTTAAATTCCAGTTAGTTAACACATGGTGTGATATTATTTTCAGGTGTAGAACTTAGTGATTGGACTCTTACAACACCAGGTGCTCATCACAAGTGCCCTCCTTAATCCCCATTACCTCTTGCCCCCATCCCCCACCACCTACCCTCTAGTAACCATCTGTTTGTTCTCTAGAGTTAAGAGCTTATTTCCTGATTTGCCTCTCTTTTTCTCCACTATATTCATCTGTTTTGTTTCTTAAATTCCACATGAGTGAAATCATATGGTATTTATCTTTCTCTAACTTACTTATTTCACTTAGCATAATGCAGTCTAGCGCTATCCATTTCATTGCAAACAATAAGATTTCATTCTTTTTTATGACTAAGTAATATTCTCTTTCGTAGATACAGATGGTAAATAGGTAGATATGCACACAAACACACAAGTGCATGCGTGCACACACACACACATATATGTGTGTGTGTGTGTGTGTGTATATATATATATATATATATATCACATCTCCTTTGTCCATTCATCAGTCAATGGACAGAAATAGACTCAAAACTATATGATCGACTAACCTTTGACAAACAGGAAAGAATATCCAATGGGAAAAAAAGAGTGTCTTCAACAGATGATGTTGGGAAAACTAGTCAGAAACATACAAAAGAATAAAAGTGGAAGCTTTCTTACACCATACATAAAAATAAATTGAAAATGGATTAAAGACCTAAATGTGAGTCAGGAATGCATTAAAATCTCTTTGACTTCAGCCATAACAACGTCTTACTAGGTATGTCTCCTGAGACCAGGGAAACAAAAGCAAAAAATAAACTATTGGGAATTCATCAAAATATTTCTACTAATTCTTATAAAGATTTCTAAAGTTATAGACCATGGTTAACCCATTTTATTGTAGGTTTTTAAAGTTGTGAGCTTTTAACATAATAATGAAAGCCGATGAATATATGTACTGGTGGCACACAAGTCCCTACTATAGGGTATGGTTGCAGCATGTGATTCCTCTCTTCAAGTTCTGAAGGAAGGAAGGAGAGCTGATATTTGGTCTCTCTTTTCCAGTTTTAAATGGCAAAATGAGGAAGGATCAGACCAGACCAAACTTTAAGTGGGGTCAGAGCTTTCAAGAAGTTCCTGGTTATCTGCAAGCCCTACTTTGACTAGACTGATAACCCAGGTTGCTGTGAGTCAGAAGAGAAAGCCATCTGAAACAACGTGTTTTCCTAACCTCTCATGAGACTGGAGAATGCCTGATAAATAGAAGAATGCCTTCAAGAAACATTATGAAAATGCTAGAATCTGGAGTAAAAGTCAGGTTTGACAATTTGTTCACAGCTATATACACAGACCATTATTTCCTATAGTGGGTTTTGAAGAAGACATATCCGTGCTATGGTTCCACTCACATAATCCTTTAACATTTGCTTTTTATTTATTTATTTTTAAGATTTTATTTATTTATTTGACAGAGAGAGAAAGCGAGAGGGGGAAAACAAGCATGGGAGAGGGAGAGGGAGAGGGAGAAACAAGCTTCCTGTTGAGCAGCGAGCCTGATGTGGGACTTGATCCCAAGACCTCAGGGATAATGACCTGAGGCGAAGGTAGACGCTTAACGACTGAGCTACCCAGGTGCCCCAGTCCTTTAACATTTCTATATCTAGTCTATTTAGAATTCTGTAACAAGTTAACTATCATGGGGCTTTAGGGACAATAAATATTTGCCTAGTTATTGTGTAAAATATCATGTTCTAAGTCACTTCAGTTCAAAAAAATATTCTGTGAAAGTTGATTAAGGGATATCTCACTAAAGTGGACTCAGAAGACTAAAAGGGAAAGCAGTGTCACTCAATGTCAGTTATAGGAGGGCTTGCCAATTTCAGATCCCAACAGAAGAACCATCCATAGGAAAGAGTGAGCCATCACAGGCTCCAACAGGACAGATATACATTGAATCTTCTAAAAGAAATCAACTATCCCTGCAATTCAGTCAGTGAGAAGCCATAATCCCTCGTCTTCTGCTTTTCTATATGAACTTTTATTCAACAGAACCCCTCCCAACTTCCTCCTTTTTCTCCATAAAATAGCATTCCTCTCCAGTGTCCATTGGACTTGCCTTAGCTTGTCCATTCCAAATTGCAATTCTCTGTTATTCCCAGCAGGGGGAATATTTGCTGGTAAAATAAGTCACTTATTTTTCAAGGTAACAGTTTTATGCAGTTGTAAACACAGTGAAAAGATCTGCAGGTTGTTCTTTAGAGTTCAAAATCTCTTCAAAGAAACGACTTGGTTGTTTGCAAAATCATTTTCATATTTAGCCAGTGCCTATTTCTGTTGCTTTGGGAACTTAAGAAGTTAGGGAAAACACGACTGGAATTATTTTCTTTTTTAAGTAGCTCACTGAACTACCCAAACATTGGTTGCTCTGTTCCCATTCAGGCTAAAACTACTCTAAGCAAATTTGAAGGGAGGAAATAAAAAATGTTATTCCAAATAATTAAAAGTTAAGACACTCAAAAATTGTTTTTTTCTATACATCTACAAAATTAAACTGGAATTGTGATAAGGCTTGAATTAGTCTGTAAATTGCTTTGAGTAGTATAGACACTTTAACCAATATTAAGTTTTCCCCAATCCATAAGAACAGAATATCATATATTTGTTTGTGTTTTCTTTAATTTTTGTAATTAATGTTTTGAGGATTTCAGTGTACCAGTATTTTGCCTCTGTATTTATGTTTAATCCTAAGTATTTTATTCTTTTTGGTGCTATTGTAAATGAGGTTATTTTTCTAATTTTATTTTCAGGTAATTCATTGTTGGTGTATAAAAAAAGCAAATTGATTTTTTTTTTTTTTTTTTGTATTTTGATTTGTATCCTGCATTGCTATTGAATTCATTTATTAGTTCTAACTCCGCCCTCCATTGCCCATGGAGTCATTAGGGTTTTCTGTATATAATACCATGTCATCTGCAAATAGGAATGATGCTATTTCTTTTTTTCAACTTGAATGCTTTTAATTTGTTTTTCTTGACTAATTGCTATGGCTAGAATTTCTTATGTTATATAAAAGTGATGAAAATAGCATTTTAGTTTTTCACTGTTCAATATGATGTTAGCTGTGGGCTTTCGTATGTGGCCTTTATTATGTTGAATTTTATTCTGGCCTTTTATTTCTAATTTTTGAAGTTTTATCATGAAAGGATGTTGAATTTTGTCAATGTACTTTCTGCATCTATTTAAATAATCATGTAGGTTTGGCCTTTTTTTCTATCAATGAGGTATATCACATGAATTGATTTTTGTATGTTGAACATCTGAGGGATAAATCTTACTTGGTCATGCTCTGTGGTGTTTTTATTGTGTTGCTGAATTCAGTTTGGTAGTATTTTGTTGAGAACATTTTCTTCTACATTTGTTGGGATATTGGCCTGTAGTTTTCTTTTCTTGTGATATCTTTGTTTCACTTTGGTGTCAGGATAATCCTAGCCTCACAAAATGAGTTTGAAAGTTTTCCTTTATCTTCAATTTTCTGGAAGAATTTGAGAAAGATTACTGTTGATAAAATTTACCAGTAAAGCCACCTAGTCCTGAGCTTTTATCTGTATAATTTTTTAAAAGACTGACTTAATCTCCTTACTAGCTATAGGTCTATTTAAACTTTCTATTGTTTCAGGATTCAATCTTGGTAGTTTGTATGTTTCCCAAAGTTTATTTATTTATTTTAGGTTATCCAGTTTCTTGGTACATTATTATTCATATTAGTTCTTCTAATCCTTTTTATTTCTGTGACCTCAGATTTAATGTCTCATTTGTATTTCTGTTTGTATTTATTTTAGTTTTTTTCTCTCATTTTTCTTCATCTAGCTAAAAATTTGCTAATTTTATCTTTTGAAAAAAACAGTTCAGTTTTATTATTTTTTTTTCTATTCTCCATTTTGTTTATTTCTTCTTTTTGTTCATTTTTGCTCTTCCTTCTCCCTACATTTCAAGATGTAGGGAAAGATCTTCAATAGCCAAATTCAACTTAAGAACGAACAAAACTGAAGGCATCATACTTTCTGATTTCATAGTATATTACAAAGCAACTGTAATCAAAACAATGTTTTGTTGAATAGCCAAATCAATTTGAGAATAGCCAAAACAACTTGAGAAAGAACAAAACTGACGACATCATACTTTCTGTAATATACCACTTTCATAGTATCTTTCAAAGCTACAGTAATCAAAACAACATGGTACTGAAATAATGACAGACATATAGACAAATATATAAACAGAATAAAGGGAACAGAAATAAGTATGCACATATATGGTCAACTGATTTTTTACAAGGATGCCAAGACTATACAATGGGGAAAAGATAGTCTCTTTAACAAATGATGCCAGGAAAACTGGATAGCACAACAAACAAAACAAAACAAAACAAAAAGCCCCCTCCCCACCAAACAAAAAACACAAAAAGTAAAAGAAAGAAGAGAAAGGAAAAGAAAAGAAGAAAAGAAGGAGGGCAGGAAGGAGGATAGGAGAAGAAGAAAGAAAAAAAGAAATACTTATTTCATACCACACACAAGATCAACTCAAAATAAAGACCTACGTATTAGACTTCTCGAAGAAACTCCAAAACTCCTACAAGAAAATGTAGGGGAAATGCTTCATGACATTAGCCTTAACAATAATTTCATGGATAAGACACCGAAAGCACAGCTAATAAAAGCAAAAATATATGAGTAGGATTAAATCAAGCAAAAGATTCTGCATAGCCAAGGAAATACTTAACAGAGTCAAAAGGCTTCCTGTAGAATGGGGAAAAAAAAATTAAACTGTATATCTGATAAAGAGTTAATTTCCAGAATTTATAAGGAATTCATACATCTCAATAGCAAAAAAATCCAATAACCCAATTTTAAAAATGGGTTAAAGACATGAATCGACATTTCCCCAAAGAAGACATACAAAGAGCCAACAGATATATGAAAAGATTCTTAATGTCACTAATTATCTAATTCAAATCAAAACTGACATGAGATATCATGTCATGCCTGTTAAAATGGCTATTGTCAAAAAAAAAAAAAAGCCCAAAGGCAATAATTTTGATGAAGATATAAGGAAAATATAAGAAAGTTTCATTAACTTGTACATTGTTAATGAAATTGTATAATGGTATAGCCTCTATGAAAGGAAGATTTTGAAGATTTTGAGATTCCTCAAAAACCTAAAAATGTGCTACCATATGATTTAACAATCTCACATCTGGATACTTATCCAGAAGAACTGAAATCACAATCTTGAAGAAATATTAGCACTCTCTGTTCATTGCAGTGCTACTCACAATAGCTCAGATATCACAATTACCAAATGTCCATTGAGAGATGAATGGTTAAGAATACACACACAAAGACACACACACACACTGGAACATTATTTAGGCTTTAAAAGTAAAAGAAATTCCCAGTATGTAACAATATGGATGAACCTTGAGGACATTACACCAAATAAAATTAGCCAGTCACAGAAAACAAATATTGCATGATTCCATTTCTATGAAGCATCTAAAATGGTCAAACTCATAGAATTAGACAGTGGAATGGTAGTTATTAAGGCCTGGGGAGAGGATAAAATGAGGGGGGTGTTGCTAATCAAGGGGCATGAGGTTTCAGTTATGCAAGATGAGTAAGTTCTAGAGATCTGCTATAGAACATTGTGACTATATAGTTAACAACACTGTCTCATGCACTTAAAATTTTATAAGATGGCAGATCTCATTTTGTGTTATTGCCATAACAACAAAAAATAAAGTTAAATGAATTTTAAAATATTGTCATGTCATCTATTCCCATACTTTAATAGTGATATCTATAGTCTTTCCTAAGCCTAAACATAAAAACGATTCTATTTCAGATTAGCATTTTGCCTTCTGCATTCAAATCCCCTTTCTGACTAATCAGAAATATAGACACATTGACACATTTACTACTACATATACTATTTATTCTTCTCATTATGTCTGTATGCATCCCAGACACACAAACATTTATTCTAATTTACTAGAAATGTTCAAATTTTCCCCAGCACATGGCACACAGACTCATAGCTTTGGGCTTTTACTTTCTCCTGAAATTCCCTCCTTTGTCTCCACAACAGATGAATTTTTGCTCATCAGCTCTGGATTTAAAACAACAACAATAACAAAAACAAAAACAACTCTCTTGCTGAATTTCAGGATGGCAGAGTCCATTTCTTCCTACTCTAGATTTTCCTGATACATTCATCATTTGGTATATATTTAGTGGTTATGGTGTCTGTCTTACCATTCACCTATGGGACCATCCCTGAAGCAGAGAACTTGGCTTACTCATCTTATAACTAGTGCAGCTCTCACAGTGACCTGGCATCTGGTAGGTGTTCAGTATGTTTGTTGAATGTATAAACTCCAAATTGTTTGACAACTCCTATCACAGACTTAACTCCACAGCAAAAGGTCTAAAACTACCTTACTTACAGAGTCCTTAGGGCTCTAATGATACATCAAGAACATCAAACATGTCTATGGAAATTGCCTAAAAAGAAAATATGTGTCATTTTTTGATCAATGTCCCCAATGATCTACTGCTGTGCAAAATTAAACCATGTAAACAGAAATGGGTATAATTTCAAGCCATGATTGAAAGTCTTTATAATAGAAGGCCAATAGCCTACATTCCTAAATCAGTCTAAGTAGGAAAATTTGGTCTTTCATAAATTATACCAAATTTACCAAAGTCTTTAATTTCCTTCTTAGTTGCAACACATTATTAAGTGATGCTATCATCTTCCTACATTTCACCCTAACACATTTGGTCTGGGCTGGCTTTACTTTCTGCTTAATAGCAGAGCAAATGCCATTACAGAGTTATGCAAATGGTTCAAAGATGGTGAGCTAAAATAATTAAAGTCCCCCATATGAAAATCTTGATCAAGATTAAATTGTATATACTTTATTCATACATACCTTTTCCTAAAAATCTAATTGAATTCTATCCAATCCTATAAATCTAAAGTTGCACATTAGCAATTCATAGACTCAAGCTGAATCAACATCTCATTTTCATCCAATGAAAAACTGCGAGAAAACCAAGATGTGGATTTTGAAACCCATTAATCAGGTTTCCTGACAAATAAGAGGGAAAAAGATGGTAATACTGTTTAATATAGAATTCCAAAAATATAGTATGGACATTCTTAAGAAACCAACTAAAGTTTCTCCATGCTCAGTATAGCTATGTACAAAATACTTTTTGGAGTTGTAGGTGGGATGACTCTTTCCTAAACCAGGGAATAGCATCATACCAAGAAGAAAGAGTTGTGCATTAAAAAGTAGAGATACAGTGTCAGTAAATTCCAAGCAATGGAATTTCCTTGAGAAGTATTTGTCTAGTAAATTCAGCACCAAACTTTCAAACTTCAGCATTTATAAACCTAATCTTCCCCAATCTCTAATCATTTTGGCCAAAATCACTGAGCTACAACTTTCTGGTTTTACTCTAAAGTCCTCTTAAAAAAAAAAAAAATCCTCTCTAAATAAATTGCTTTCCATCTGTCTTTTTCCCATTATAAATTTTTAAGACAGACTTTATTATGCCAACTCATTCTGGCTGTATTGAAAACAAATTCTTTTTGAGGGTGAGATATCATCATTCAGATTCTGAAACTTGTTATTAATTCTTCATAAAATAAGTCATTGTCCACCAGAAGCGAATTGTCAGACAAATGTCAAATACGAAAATTTTGCATTGGCCACATTCTACAGTCCTTTTCCCCAGGGGAATATGATTATTGTTGATAACTATGATATTGCTGCCCCTATGAAGCTTTACTATATGAAAGACATTGAATGGTCTCAAAAAGGACTTGCTGGAAGTTAAGTCAACATATTTAACAGCACCAAATTGTCAATAACAATAACCATTTCATGAGCACTTAAAGCAGTAAGCAGTGCATTTCATTTGTAAATTGTCACAACCACCTTGTCATTTGGCACTATTCTATTTTACAGGTAAAAAGAATTTAAATAACTTGTCCTCTATCATATGTCTAAAGTGAGATAAAAACTTAATATATAATTGATACTCTGGACACCAAATCTAAACCCATAAGCTGTTATTTCTTTGAGCAAGTGTTAGATGATGAGGGAAACAAAGGCAGAAGAAAAATTATTAGACTTCCTTATTATCTACAGCCCACTGACGAGTCCTTGAAACTGGTAGAGTGACATTCCTCTAGACACTCAACTGCCTTGATGTCAACACCTTGCTAAGGGCTTAAGGCCTACTTAGCCACCCCCCCTCCACTCCCCATCCTGTAAGTCTGCTTTAACATATAAAAATCCCTTCAGATATTATCCTTTATCTCTAAGCCCCCAAGATATAGGATGGCAATTATCCTTCAGGCATATGGCCCACTGATATACATCTGAAGGCTCTCATAATTAAGGTTTTTTTTAAAGATGGTAATAAATGACTTTTTCCCAACAATAGCTAGCACCCTCAAGGTCCTGGAAACCTTGCTTCCAAATTCCTTAGAGACTAATGTTATCTCTAACCCCCTCCCAACTTGAAAGTTTATAATGGGCCACTCCTCCTGACCCTGGTGCAACTCTTTCTGCCCTCTGTAGGTCCCTGTGCCTTAATAAAACCACCTTTTTGCACCAAAGACATCTCAAGAACTCTTTCTTGGTAATCAGCTTCTAACCCTAACATCTTTCCTTCATCATTAGAGACATCTAAAGTGGAAACAAATGTTGAAAGGAGGAGTATACATTATTTCCTTGTAACTACAAATCTATCTCTGAGAAATGACCTGACTGACACCTGGACCCAAAGAACTACAAAATACGAAAACATGAGTCACTTCCTTCCTTTAAAAAAATAAATTAAAAATCCCTACAATACCTATACTATCTCTCTTAACAAATATCAAACCTGTAACAATCTTTCTATGGGCTGACTCTCAACTCACTTTTCCATTTGGAGGTCACTAGTTAGTTCTGGCAGTATTCCTCCTACCCATTCTGCTCCCTCCACTGACATTCCTTTAACACACCCTCCTCCTCCCACCTCCCTCAGCTCATCTTATAAGTTACTTTCCCTAGGAAACTCCCTGGCATCAATCGAGAGAGGTCAAGCCCTCTTCCAGGTGTGAGTTCCTACTATGCCGGGTTTGTTCTCCTTGGCATGTAATGTAGTTGTAATTAGTTGTCAGACAGGGACAAAATGAAGATCTCCCTTTACTTATGATGGGGTTATGTCCTGACAAACCCATGATAAGTTGAAAATATCCCAAGTCAAAATGCCTTTAATACACCTAACCTACAGCATAGCTTAGCCCAGCCTACCTTAAGCATGCTCAGAATACTTACACTTGCCAACAGTTGGGCCAAATCATCTAACACAGAGGCTACTTTATAACAAAGTGTAATATATAAGGTTGACTATCTCATGTAATTTATTAAATGCTATACTGAAAGTAAAAAGCAGAATGTTTGTATAGGTCCAGAATGTATCAGTTGTTTACCCTCATGATCACTGTGGGACTGGGAGCTGTGGTTCACTGTTACTGCATAGTGTCATGAGACAGGATTGTTACACATTATCACTAGCCCAGGAAAAGATCCAAATTTGAAATTTCAAGTACCATTTCTACTGATGTGTATCACTTTCAGACCAACATAAAGTCAAAAACATTTTTAAATTAAACCAACTTAAGGCGGCTATATTAAACCATGAGTATTCATGAGCTTTCACTGCTCTTCTGTACCTGCCATTTCTGGACCTTTCCTTATGTTGACCCAAGTGTTGGATGAGTCAGAAGATTAGAGGAACTGTAGAAGATTATGGCCATAGAAAGAAGGGGACGAGAGACAAAGAGTATATATTATTAAGTAAATGGGGTAACATAAAAAAATGCTAAAAGTAAAATGGATATAGGAGTTTTTGCCATTATAAAAATTTGAAAGTATACCACGATAAATATCAACATGTAAGCACGCTTAAAAAGATGCAGTCAATAAGCAGCAGGAGTTTTTTGGAAGATAATTGCTCAATAATCTGGTAAAATCAAAAGAATGAGAAAGAATGCATTTTATATTTTTAAGAGAATAATGTGAAGATCCAAACTCAACAGATTTAATGAAATGTTTTTAACCCAATCCAATTACTGCCAATAAATTTACCTATCCACCCTAGACTTTCCAAGACTTGAGTGATTATTTTGTTCCTCAGCTTATCTGATGGTATCTGATACATCAAAGGGTCTTGATAAAAAAGAAAAAAAAAATTCTGAATGGATGAGCTCTACCAAGTCCATCATTGTGTAGTACCTCTGTACCTTGTATTGTGCTCTAGTGTTCCACCTAGTAGACCCTGTCAGGGCTCAGTAAAGAGTCATCAAGTAAGTAATTTAGGTTTTGCAGGTCTTACAATTTCTGTGGAAATGTCTCAACTCTGCAACTGTAATGCAAAGGCAGCCATAGATAACATGTAAACAAACTACCATGGCTGTATTAAAAAAAGAGAGAGAGAGAGAAAGAGAGAAGGAAGGAAGGGAAGGAAGGAGGAAAAATTATTTGTAGAAACTGAAATTTGCATTTCATGTAATTTGAAAGTGTCATGATATACTACTCTTTATTTGATTCTTTTCAGCCATTAAAAAAAAAATGTAAAAAAATCATTCATAGTTTGTGCACTGTTCAAACACAAAAAAACAGACCAAATCTGATCTATGGGCTAAGGTTTCGAAAATCCTTATCTCCACCTTTTTTTTTTTTTTTTTGGCTTGTATACCAATTATCTTTCTTAAATTGTATAAAGCCTTTGAGGAGTTGCTATCTATGTAACCCCATCATCTAATTATACACGGCTAGATTTATAATAGCATCCCAAATAGAGATGTTATGGGATTTGAATCAAGACATATTCCACTTAAATGAATTCAAATAACTGACTGTTACTGCAAACATCCCTATTTTAACAATTTTGAATGGAAAATGTCTTAAGTCATATGTACATATTATTTTGACCTTTAAAAGAAGGTTTCTTTTATGCTAAAACAAAAGAAAAATTTTATTTACCATATAGGGAGTTTCCTGCAATTTGAGGGCATTCATCTTTATAACTACGCCACAATTTCCTCAAAACCGCAGATTATCCCTAATTAAGCCAGTATGTGAAGTTTCTCAAACAGGGCTAGGACAGAGAGGATATTTATTAGTTAGTGATTGATGCGACTTATACAGAAAATAAAAATGGTGCTATATAGAAAAAAATACATAATCAAAATGTCTATTTCACTACACATATGAAACACTGAAATTTTTTTCTAAATTATACAGCTTTGAGTGATTTAAAAACTCTAAGTTTTTTATTGAAAGAGAGAGGTAACATATTTATTTTTTTAATAAAGATAAAAAATAATTAAAGATAATGGATTTTACTCAATGTTTGATCATAAACTTTTATTATTTTTGTCATGCACGATTTCTTAATAGACATAATATCAGAGTTATAGGGAAAAATTTAAAGTCATCAACAGATTAGGTTTTATTCCATTACCCTCTTTAGCATCCTCTCTCTACCTTCCCCCAAATGAACAATAATTCAGTAACCTACAAAGTTTCCTACGCTGCTGCTTCAAATCTGCTCTGGGTTTTTTTCTTCCCACTAGTCAACACACCCCCTGCTGGCTCTAGGCTAACATTCATTCCACCTTATTAGAAATGCCAATAAAAAGCAAATTATAGATGTTTTCACTGTATTTTCTATGCTGATTCAAATGCAAAAGGGACAAAAGGACATAAATGTTAGGGATTAGGTTACATAATGAAATAATCCTCTGATTTCAAATAATGTATTTCCTGAAAAATATACCTTCAAAGAAATTTAAATTTTGTAGATGAGTTTTCATAGTAGTGCTTACCACAAATCCTATGTTCAGATGTCAGCCTAACTGACTTAAAGATCAGGTGAGTACCTGGAACTGAAGAGATTACCTCTGCTCTTCACTAATTTTCTTTAACCAAGTTAGTCATAGCAAGCTGGCTTTAGAGACAGCTGTTCCCTGAGACATAGAAGCAGGCCAGCAGTAACCCAAATAATTTTTTTTTTTTATCGTAGAAATCAAATTGTCAGTCATATTGGAGATTAAATGAGCAAGTTACACACACACACACTCACACACTCACACACACGCACGATTAATATATGCCTTTCATTTCTAAACATTTGTGGCACTAGCGATGTCATGATAAACCAAAACTCTAAAATCAGAACCATTTCTGCTTAATAGCTTTGTGCTTTGGACAATATTACTTAATTTTCACAAGCCTCAGTATCCTTATCTGCCAAATGTAGCTAATGATACTTCCTTCAGAATTTTGCCATGAATTCTAAAACGAGAAAACAAACTCATAATGCCTACTGCAGGTTGATATTTAATACGTGTTCTGTTTTCCTCTAGAGAACCTAACTAGCAGTGGCTTAAACAATACAGACATTTATTGTTCCAAAGTAGAAATAACTCAATATTGTCATTAATACCCATGACATGTCTCTGTTTTTGGCCATGCCATTGTCCTGGTCATCCCCTCATATTCCCAAGCTGGCTACTGGAGTTACAAACCTTATGCCCTTGTGAGATAGTAACCATGCTGTGGGAAAGCAGTGGGGAAAACAGGATTTTTATTCATGCTCCTCTCCCTTTTCAGAGAAAAAAATTTCTCCTTCCCCTTGAATACTATTGGTCAGAACTGGGCCACAAGGCAAGCATCACATAATCACTCTCAAAGGGAAATATACTTGTAAAGGCTTAGTCAAATCATGATTCCTTTGACAGCCTGTTTTGCAATCAAGGAAGAAATTGCAAATGGTTGTTGGTCAAGAAACCAATAATATCTGTCACTTCAATGGACTGGAAAACCATAAATTTAGAGTTTTCTCACCTGTAAACATTCATTACTTATGTTTATATACACTATCTTCTTATTTTGAAATTGAGAGGAGTGTAAGAACCCTGAAGACTGGACCAAGCCAACTCTTTCTAGGGACCCTATTTAAAGATTTTATTTATTTATTTATTTATTTATTTATTTATTTATTTATTTGACAGACAGAGATCACAAGCAGGCAGAGAGGCCAGCAGAGAGAGAGGAAGGGAAGCAGGCTCCCTGCTGAGCAGAGAGCCCAATGCTGGGCTCAATCCTGGGACCCTGGGATCATGACCTCAACAGAAGGCAGAGGCTTTAACCCACTGAGCCACTCAGGTGCACCCTAGAGCACCTATTTAACCAAAAGGAAATAATACATGTTTAGGCACATCAGTGCTGCTCAATAAATTAATGTTGGTTAATTTAATTATTGTGATGCTTTTAAGTAATGAATTATGTGTACTTCCTATAAAACAGGTAATGTTTTTGGATACTTACATGCATTTTTACTCCAGGGATGAACTAGCAAATAAAATGCATGAGAAATCCAGTGGTTAGAGGCTGAGTAAATTGTCTTCTTTGGACTAAGGCATGATATTTATAACTTGTTCCTATATAACAAAAATGCTTTTACATATGATTATATTCACTATGCCAAAATACCTAAACCAGAAATTATCACAATTTACAGTTGTAGAAGCTGACTCTCAAAAGACTAAATTATTTACTCAGGGTCTTGTACCTGGTAAGCTGCAAAGTCAAAGCTAATGATTGGGGTTTCTGATTCTGAGCTCAGAACACTTTTCATTAAACTCCAAACAGGTTTATCCTGAAATATGATATATATCACAACTTCTCAGAGATTGTAAGGAGGACTCCCCTCAGAAAGAGCCAGCAATAAGTGAAGAAGAGAGATCCTTCTCCTTTTTCTTTTTCTTTTTTTTTTTTTAAGATTTTATTTATGTAGGGGAAAGAGAAAGCGAGAATGAACAAAAGTGGGGGAAGGGGCAGAAGGTGAAGCAGACTCCCCACTGAGTAGAGGGACTGACAGGGGACTCAATCCCAGGACCCTGGGATCATGACCTGAGCTGAAGGCAGATGCTTAACAGACTGAGCCACCCAGGCACCCCTATCCTTTTCTTTTCTTTTTTTAAGATTTTATTTATTTATTTGACAGAGACAGTGAGAGAGAGAACACAAACAGGGGGAGCGGGAGAGGGAGAAGCAGGCTTCTGTCAAGCAGGGAGCCTGATTTGGACTCGGTCCCAAGACCCGGGGATCATGACCTGAGCTGAAGGCAGATGCTTAACACCTGAGCCATCCAGGCACCCCAATCCTTTTTTTTTCTTTTTTTTTTAACTTATTTTAAACAACTGTATTTTAGAGCTTATTTTATTTTTTGTTATTATTTATATATTTTTATTTCTTTTCAGTGTTCCAGAATTCATTGTTTATGCACCACACCCAGTGCTCCATGCATTATGTGCCCCCCATAATACCCACCACCAGGCTTACTGAATCCTCTACCCCCCTCCCAATCCTCTTCTTGATATATGTTTCCAGATACGGCACAGCTGGGATTGTACAAATATAATTACATGAATACTTTAAAGGGTGAATTCCTCCCCCCAAAATAAATCCAAGTATTTGAGAAATATATGTCTAGGAAAAATGAATTATAAAGATACTAACCTAAACTGTATTCCTATTGATTTTGCATGTAATTGACATCTTGATTTACAGGGAAAATAAGAGTAAATGCCCTCAAAGGATCCTCTGAATTCTGGTGTAGTGGGTGAATAGGGGTGAAGACAGGGGGTAGATGTAGCCTTTTAAAAAGCTGACAAGGTCTTTTTGTATCTAAAATGATTCACTTATCAAATATTTTTTGAGGGGTGCCTGGGTGATTCAGTGGGTTGAAGCCTCTGCCTTCTGCTCAGGTGATGGTCCCCACATTGGGCTCTCTGCTCAGCGGGGATCCTACTTCCCCTCCTCTCTCTCTGCCTGCCTCTCTGCCTACTTGTGATCTCTGTCAAATAAAAAAAAAAGTGTATATATATACACACACACACACACACACACACATATATACATGTATACTTATGTATATACACATATTAAAGTATATATTTTAATATAAAAATATATTTAATATAATATATATATATATTTTTTATTTGAAAGCCTGCATGTATGCTGAAGACTAAGAATTGAATGTTCATTGATAAATTACTCCTGCGAAATTACTCAGAGTTAGGAAAACACTTGTGAAGAGAAACATTGCACAGAAATCACCAAAGTCTTCAAGAGAGATGTGGTGGCTAAATTTGGAGTGGAATGGTGAGTGAAAATTAGCCATTTGGGAAGAAGTAGTCCATAGAAGGAAGAAAGAGTAATATATGTAAACAGCACGACATATTACCAGCTGAGAAACATGCACTTCAGGTAAAAGTACATAAAGGGTTGTTCTATCTGCAGGAGACTGATGTTAGCAGATAACTAGTTTTGAGGTCAAGAATGAGTATGGTGGTGACGAGACTGAATGTGAAGTGAAGTGGCACAAGGAGAGAGAAATAGTGGGGAGAGACTCAAGTGAATTGTACTCTGCCTTTGTCTGAGGTCCCTTTGCCTGAATAGAAAAGCCCATCCTGTAAAAGTAGAATTCTGCCTACATGATCCTAAAATGTGACTTCCTATGAGGAAAAGCTACCTGACCCAACCTAATCTGAGTAACAATTTCCATCGCCCAGGGTGACTCAAATTCCTTAACCCACAAAGAGAGAAGCACTTCATTATGCCAAATGCAGGTCTTCCTTCCCAGAGGAAGTAATCTTTGTCAACTTTAAATCTCCTATCACTTATTATCTGAACCATTTGGCACTTAATCACATGCTAACTTGTACTGTTACCTTAACTTTTTAATGTGTTTATATCATACTTTTCCAAATAATTTTTAGCTCCAGGAGAGCAGGAACATTTTTCCTATTTCCTACACCCTTCAGGTGTAGCATCTTGCTAACCCCATGCTCCAAAGAGGAAAAAAGAAAAAAAAAAAAA